>NW_027461824.1:274759-383087 GCF_050947455.1 Rhinoderma darwinii
CCAGCAAGTTGCAGTGCTTCTTCCTCGACGCCGCCTCTACGGGACTGGGTTACGGTCGCAACGTAAATGAGAAACAGATCAGCCAGATTCTGCGGTTTCTTCTAGAGTCCAAGAGGAACCTGAACCTTGTGACCTCCTCACCGAGTATCAAGGACCTGATTGACTGTGACCTGCGCATAGTCATGTGTTTGATGTGCGGAGACCCCTTTAACATGGAGGAGGTGCTGAACGTCCTGAAGCCTCATACTTATCGTCCATCACAGTTTGGAATTGGGGGCTCGGTGCTGTTTGACTTGCCCTTAGGTAGTCAGAAGCGGCGCCTGGAGCTGCTTATCCTGTCCTATCACGCCTCCTTCAACATTCGTAAGACCAAACTTGTTCATGGATACATGGTTTTCTACGCAGCGAAGCGCCGCGCCTCTCTGGCCATGCTGCGCGCCTTCCTCTGTGAAGTACAAGACATTGTTCCTGTCCAACTTGTTGCCTTGACCGAGGGTCCTGTCAATCTCTTGGATAACCTGACCAGGGATCAGCTGACTGAAGGGGAGGAGATCGCGCAAGATATCGAAGGCAAATTCCTGAATTTACAGTGTGGACAGGCCCAACCCAAGCTGGACACCTTCTACTCCTTCTTCAGGGACGTCGTGGAGAAGAAAGTCATCATTGAAGCCTCGCACATGTATGACAACACGGCGGAAGCATGTAGCACCACGGAGGAGGTCTTCAGCTCGCCCCGCGCGGGGTCTCCTCTCTGCAACTCCCACCTGCCTGACTCTGAGGAGGATCTGGACCCTTCTCCTCAGCACATCCTGCCTCGCGATGACACGACTTTGGCCGCACCTTCTAGAGAACATTCGAAATTGGCAAGAGAGTTGGAGGACAGCGAGAGTCTCCCCTTCATTTCTGTCATGAGCACCTTAGAGAGCAAACTGAACAACAAGGTACCTCCTCCTCTCAAACCAAAGCCTGATCTGTCCTACCTGGACCCGGGGTCCCGTGATGGACACAGAAGGTCCTTGACCTCCATCACGTGGCCGCCATCTGAGGCCTTTGACCCTTCAGACTATGCCGAGCCTATAGACTCTGTTGTGAAACCAAGAAGCCAGGAAGAGAACATTTACTCCGTGCCTCACGACAGCACCCAAGGAAAAATAATCACCATCCGAAACGCTATCAAGCCGCAGTCCAATGGCAGCGGGAATGGTTCAGACAGCGACATGGACACCAACTCTCTGGAGCGAACACGGAAAGCGTCCGTCGTGACCAAGCCCGTCCTCTACCGGACCAAGTGTGCCAAGCTCGGGAAGTTTTCTAGTTATCGCAGCAGCTTCAGCGTGGGCAGTGATGACGAGCTGGGCCCCATGAGAAGAAAAGATGAAGACGTTGGAACGCAGGGGCCAAAAGGAGACCACACCACAAACTCCTATGAGGCCGATGGCGAGGATCCGCGCAAGAGGAACATTCTGCGCAGCCTCAGGAGAACCACAAAGGTATACGGGGGGTTCAGGCATTACAGTGACTGCCCTGATGCAGAGAATTGTGGAATAGAGAGCGCTCCACTTACTCCAGTCACAGCAAGAGCTGCACTCACAATTCTGCTGATTGCCCCTTGGAGTCCACCATCACAGTGTATTGGTGCATAGCATGGTGGGACATGTAGTTTTTTTTCAGCTTTTTTGGCTAGTATACAACACTGATGTAAACATTACATCTCCCACGGTGCACCACAGATAACCGTGCCCTGCTACATGTAAGGTCTGTGTAAGAAGCAGTCAGAGTGGTTGCAGCTATGGTTGTGACTAGAGTATAACCTGTAAGTCAGCAAAAAAGTGGAATCTGAAGCGATGAAGATTAATAAAGCTTCATCGTGGTGCAATGACAAGTGGTCACTTACTAGACTGATAATGGTCTGGACGCGTCATGTGACATCGGCATCGTAAGGCCCCACCCCAGCTGCTGTCACTGACCGTAGACATCACATAGCTGACGGCAGGCAGGTGTAACCTGCACCTATGTGACTGGAGAGACCCCCTCCCTGTATATATACATACTACACGTGGCCAGCACCTATGTGACTGGAGAGACCCCCTCCCTGTATATATACATACTACACGTGACCAGCACCTATGTGACTGGAGAGACCCCCTCCCTGTATATATACATACTACACGTGGCCAGCACCTATGTGACTGGAGAGACCCCCTCCCTGTATATATACATACTACGCGTGACCAGCACCTATGTGACTGGAGAGACCCCCTCCCTGTATATATACATACTGCATGTGACCAGCACCTGTGACTGGAGAGACCCCCTCCCTGTATATATACATACTACACGTGACCAGCACCTATGTGACTGGAGAGACCCCCTCCCTGTATATATACATACTACACGTGACCAGCACCTATGTGACTGGAGAGACCCCCTCCCTGTATATATACATACTACGCGTGACCAGCACCTATGTGACTGGAGAGACCCCCTCCCTGTATATATACATACTACACGTGACCAGCACCTATGTGACTGGAGAGACCCCCTCCCTGTATATATACATACTACACGTGACCAGCACCTATGTGACTGGAGAGACCCCCTCCCTGTATATATACATACTGCGCGTGACCAGCACCTATGTGACTGGAGAGACCCCCTCCCTGTATATATACATACTACGCGTGACCAGCACCTATGTGACTGGAGAGACCCCCTCCCTGTATATATACATACTACACGTGGCCAGCACCTATGTGACTGGAGAGACCCCCTCCCTGTATATATACATACTACACGTGACCAGCACCTATGTGACTGGAGAGACCCCCTCCCTGTATATATACATACTACACGTGACCAGCACCTATGTGACTGGAGAGACCCCCTCCCTGTATATATACATACTACGCGTGACCAGCACCTATGTGACTGGAGAGACCCCCTCCCTGTATATATACATACTACACGTGGCCAGCACCTATGTGACTGGAGAGACCCCCTCCCTGTATTTATACATACTGCATGTGACCAGCACCTGTGACAGGAGAGACCCCCTCCCTGTATATATACATACTGCACGGGACCAGCACACTTGCAAGAAAAAGTAAGTGAACCCTTTGGAAAGTCCTGGGTTTCTGCAGTGATAAAATGTGGTGATTGTTCTTTAAATTACAATTCTAGATACGACATGAAATAACGCCCGATGTCCGGCCCCCGTCTCCTATAGAGGAAACCTCCGCAGTGCAGGGAGAAGTAACTGAACCCGCCAATGTAATGACCAGTAGATCTCTCTCCAGCAGCGATCGACCCCCCCCCCCCAGACATTTCCTGTGGCTGCAAATAGACCCCCCCCCCTACAAATGTCCTCAGTTCTTCGATATTTCTCGGATGCCTCGTGAACACAGCTCTTCAGGCTGTGCCGCTCCCTCCCGCCGTTATTCTCGCTCCGCCGTGCCGCACCCTTCCCCCATTAATCTCCCTACACCGTGCCGCTCCCTCCGCCGCTATTCTCGCTCCGCCGTGCCGCTCCCTCCCGCCGCTATTCTCGCTCCGCCGTGCCGCTCCCTCCCGCCGTTATTCTCGCTCTGCCGTGCCGCACCCTTCCCCCATTAATCTCCCTAAACCGTGCCGCTCCCTCCCGCCGTTATTCTCGCTCCGCCGTTATTCTCCCTCCGCCGTGCCGCTCCCTCCCGCCGTTATTCTCGCTCCGCTGTGCCGCTCCCTCCGCCGTTATTCTCCCTCCGCCGTTATTCTCCCTCCGCCGTTATTCTCGCTCCGCTGTGCCGCTCCCTCCGCCGTTATTCTCCCTCCGCCGTTATTCTCCCTCCCACCGTTATTCTCGCTCTGCCGTGCCGCACCCTTCCCCCATTAATCTCCCTACACCGTGCCGCTCCCTCCGCCGTTATTCTCCCTCCGCCGTGCCGCTCCCTCCGCCGTTATTCTCCCTCCGCCGTGCCGCTCCCTCCCGCCGCTATTCTCGCTCCGCCGTGCCGCTCCCTCCCGCCGTTATTCTCGCTCCGCCGTTATTCTCTCTCAGCCGTTATTCTCCCTCCGCCGTGCCGCTCCCTCCGCCGTGCCGCTCCCTCCCGCCGTTATTCTCGCTCCGCTGTGCCGCTCCCTCCGCCGTTATTCTCCCTCCGCCGTTATTCTCGCTCCGCTGTGCCGCTCCCTCCGCCGTTATTCTCCCTCCGCCGTTATTCTCGCTCTGCCGTGCCGCACCCTTCCCCCATTAATCTCCCTACACCGTGCCGCTCCCTCCCTCCCGCCGTTATTCTCGCTCCGCCGTGCCGCTCCCTCCGCCGTTATTCTCCCTCCGCCGTTATTCTCCCTCCGCCGTGCCGCTCACTCCCGCCGTTATTCTCCCTCCGCCGTGCCGCTCCCTCCGCCGTGCCGCTCCCTCCGCCGTGCCGCTCCCTCCGCCGTTATTCTCCCTCCGCCGTTATTCTCCCTCCGCCGTTATTCTCCCTCCGCCGTGCCGCTCCCTCCGCGTGCCGCTCCCTCCGCCGTGCCGCTCCCTCCGCCGTGCCGCTCCCTCCCGCCGTTATTCTCGCTCCGCCGTGCCGCTCCCTCCTGCCGTTATTCTCCCTCCTGCCGTTATTCTCCCTCCTGCCGTTATTCTCCCTCCGCCGTTATTCTCCCTCCGCCGTTATTCTCCCTCCCGCCGTTATTCTCCCTCCCGCCGTTATTCTCCCTCCCGCCGTTATTCTCCCTCCCGCCGTTATTCTCCCTCCCGCCGTGCCGCTCCCTCCCGCCGTGCCGCTCCCTCCCGCCGTGCCGCTCCCTCCCTCCGTTATTCTCCCTCCCGCCGTTATTCTCGCTCCGCCGTGCCGCTCCCTGCGCCGTTCACAGTTGGGATGAGGATTCGGTGTTGATGTTCAGTGTTGGCTTTGATTATTTGTGTCCAGCTTCATGTGTCTCTAACTCGTCTCCTGAAAGTTGCTTCCCTCGGGACATGTTCACACTACGGCCGGGCGATTATGACCTAAATCACGATTAATTGAACGTGTAACCTCAATTACGATTAATGAATGATTATTTAGACCACACCCCCTATTTGCATGCTACGCCATTTAATTAATACTTATCCCCTGAGCCTGCTGTATATAATATACCCCCTGACACTGCCCCCACACAGTCTAATGCCCCCATAACTGCCTCCACACAGTATAATACCCCCATAACTGCCTCCACACAGTATAATGCCCCCATAGCTGCCTCCACACAGTATAATGTCCCCATAGCTGCCTCCACACAGTATAATGTCCCCATAGCTGCCTCCACACAGTATAATGTCCCCATAGCTGCCTCCACACAGTATAATACCCCCATAACTGCCTCCACACAGTATAATGTCCCCATAGCTGCCTCCACACAGTATAATGTCCCCATAGCTGCCCCCACACAGTATAATGTCCCCATAGCTGCCTCCACACAGTATAATGCCCCCATAGCTGCCTCCACACAGTATAATGCCCCCATAGCTGCCTCCACACAGTATAATGCCCCCATAGCTGCCTCCACACAGTATAATGCCCCCATAGCTGCCTCCACACAGTATAATGCCCCATAGCTGCCTCCACACAGTATAATGTCCCCATAGCTGCCCCCACACAGTATAATGTTCCCATAGCTGCCTCCACGCAGTATAATGTCCCCATAGCTGCCTCCACACAGTATAATGTCCCCATAGCTGCCTCCACACAGTATAATGTCCCCATAGCTGCCCCCACACAGTATAATGTCCCCATAGCTGCCTCCACACAGTATAATGTCCCCATAGCTGCCTCCACACAGTATAATGTCCCCATAGCTGCCCCCACACAGTATAATGCCCCCATAGCTGCCTCCACACAGTATAATGCCCCCATAGCTGCCTCCACACAGTATAATGTCCCCATAGCTGCCTCCACACAGTATAATACCCCATAGCTGCCTCCACACAGTATAATGTCCCCATAGCTGCCCCCACACAGTATAATACCCCCATAACTGCCCTCCACACAGTATAATGCCCCCATAACTGCCTCCACACAGTATAATGCCCCCATAGCTGCCTCCACACAGTATAATGTCCCCATAGCTGCCTCCACACAGTATAATACCCCATAGCTGCCTCCACACAGTATAATGTCCCCATAGCTGCCTCCACACAGTATATGTCCCCATAGCTGCCTCCACACAGTATAATGCCCCCATAACTGCCTCCACACAGTATAATGCCCCCATAGCTGCCTCCACACAGTATAATGTCCCCATAACTGTCCTCCACACAGTATAATGTCCCCATAGCTGCCCCCACACAGTATAATGTCCCATAGCTGCCCCCACACAGTATAATGTCCCCATAGCTGCCCCCACACAGTATAATGTCCCCATAGCTGCCCCCACACAGTATAATGTCCCCATAGCTGCCCCCACACAGTATAATGTCCCCATAGCTGCCTCCACACAGTATAATGCCCCCATAGCTGCCCCCACACAGTATAATGTCCCATAGCTGCCCCCACACAGTATAATGTCCCCATAGCTGCCCCCACACAGTATAATGTCCCCATAGCTGCCCCCACACAGTATAATGTCCCCATAGCTGCCCCCACACAGTATAATGTCCCCATAGCTGCCCCCACACAGTATAATGTCCCCATAGCTGCCTCCACACAGTATAATGTCCCCATAACTGCCCCCACACAGTATAATGTCCCCATAGCTGCCCCCACACAGTATAATGTCCCCATAGCTGCCCCCACACAGTATAATGTCCCCATAGCTGCCCCCACACAGTATAATACCCCCATAACTGCCCCCACACAGTATAATGTCCCCATAGCTGCCTCCACACAGTATAATGTCCCCATAACTGCCTCCACACAGTATAATGTCCCATAGCTGCCTCCACACAGTATAATGTCCCCATAGCTGCCTCCACACAGTATAATGTCCCCATAGCTGCCTCCACACAGTATAATGTCCCCATAGCTGCCACCACACAGTATAATGTCCCCATAGCTGCCACCACACAGTATAATGCCCCCATAGCTGCCTCCACACAGTATAATGTCCCCATAGCTGCCTCCACACAGTATAATGCCCCCATAACTGCCTCCACACAGTATAATGCCCCCATAGCTGCCTCCACACAGTATAATGCCCCCATAGCTGCCTCCACACAGTATAATGTCCCCATAGCTGTCTCCACACAGTATAATGTCCCCATAGCTGCCCCCACACAGTATAATGTCCCCATAGCTGCCCCCACACAGTATAATGTCCCCATAGCTGCCCCTACACAGTATAATGTCCCCATAGCTGCCCCCACACAGTATAATGTCCCCATAGCTGCCCCACACAGTATAATGTCCCCATAGCTGCCTCCACACAGTATAATGTCCCCATAGCTGCCCCTACACAGTATAATGTCCCCATAGCTGCCCCCACACAGTATAATGTCCCCATAGCTGCCCCCACACAGTATAATGTCCCCATAGCTGCCCCACACAGTATAATGTCCCCATAGCTGCCTCCACACAGTATAATGCCCCCATAGCTGCCACCACACAGTATAATGCCACCATAGCTGCCTCCACACAGTATAATACCACCATAGCTGCCTCCACACAGTATAATGTCCCCATAACTGCCTCCACACAGTATAATGTCCCCATAGCTGCCTCCACACAGTATAATGTCCCCATAGCTGCCTCCACACAGTATAATGTCCCCATAGCTGCCACCACACAGTATAATGTCCCCATAGCTGCCACCACACAGTATAATGTCCCCATAGCTGCCTCCACACAGTATAATGTCCCCATAGCTGCCCCCACACAGTATAATGTCCCCATAGCTGCCTCCACACAGTATAATGTCCCCATAGCTGCCTCCACACAGTATAATGTCCCCATAGCTGCCTCCACACAGTGTAATGCCCCCATAGCTGCCTCCACACAGTATAATGTCCCCATAGCTGCCTCCACACAGTATAATGTCCCCATAGCTGCCTCCACACAGTATAATGTCCCCATAGCTGCCCCTACACAGTATAATGTCCCCATAGCTGCCCCCACACAGTATAATGTCCCCATAGCTGACTCCACACAGTATAATGTCCCCATAGCTGCCACCACACAGTATAATGCCCCCATAGCTGCCCCACACAGTATAATGTCCCCATAACTGCCTCCACACAGTATAATGCCCCCATAGCTGCCTCCACACAGTATAATGCCCCCATAGCTGCCCCCACACAGTATAATGTCCCCATAGCTGCCTCCACACAGTATAATGTCCCCATAGCTGCCTCCACACAGTATAATGCCCCCATAGCTGCCTCCACACAGTATAATGCCCCCATAGCTGCCCCCACACAGTATAATGTCCCCATAGCTGCCCCCACACAGTATAATGTCCCCATAGCTGCCTCCACACAGTATAATGTCCCCATAGCTGCCTCCACACAGTATAATGTCCCCATAGCTGCCTCCACACAGTATAATGTCCCCATAGCTGCCTCCACACAGTATAATGCCCCATAGCTGCCTCCACACAGTATAATGTCCCCATAGCTGCCTCCACACAGTATAATGTCCCCATAGCTGCCTCCACACAGTATAATGCCCCATAGCTGCCCCCACACAGTATAATGTCCCCATAGCTGCCTCCACACAGTGTAATGCCCCCATAGCTGCCTCCACACAGTATAATGTCCCCATAGCTGCCTCCACACAGTATAATGTCCCCATAGCTGCCTCCACACAGTATAATGTCCCCATAGCTGCCCCTACACAGTATAATGTCCCCATAGCTGCCCCCACACAGTATAATGTCCCCATAGCTGACTCCACACAGTATAATGTCCCCATAGCTGCCACCACACAGTATAATGCCCCCATAGCTGCCCCCACACAGTATAATGTCCCCATAACTGCCTCCACACAGTATAATGCCCCCATAGCTGCCTCCACACAGTATAATGCCCCCATAGCTGCCCCCACACAGTATAATGTCCCCATAGCTGCCTCCACACAGTATAATGTCCCCATAGCTGCCTCCACACAGTATAATGCCCCCATAGCTGCCTCCACACAGTATAATGCCCCCATAGCTGCCCCCACACAGTATAATGTCCCCATAGCTGCCTCCACACAGTATAATGCCCCCATAACTGCCTCCACACAGTATAATGTCCCCATAACTGTCCTCCACACAGTATAATGTCCCCATAACTGTCCTCCACACAGTATAATGTCCCCATAACTGCCCCCACACAGTATAATGTCCCCATAGCTGCCTCCACACAGTATAATGCCCCCATAGCTGCCCCCACACAGTATAATGTCCCCATAACTGCCTCCACACAGTATAATGTCCCCATAACTGCCCCCACACAGTATAATGTCCCCATAGCTGCCTCCACACAGTATAATGCCCCCATAGCTGCCCCCACACAGTATAATGTCCCCATAACTGCCTCCACACGGTATAATGTCCCCATAGCTGCCTCCACACAGTATAATGCCCCCATAGCTGCCCCCACACAGTATAATGTCCCCATAGCTGCCTCCACACAGTATAATGTCCCCATAGCTGCCCCCACACAGTATAATGTCCCCATAGCTGCCTCCACACAGTATAATGTCCCCATAGCTGCCTCCACACAGTATAATGCCCCCATAACTGCCTCCACACAATATAATGCCCCCATAGCTGCCTCCACACAGTATAATGTCCCCATAACTGTCCTCCACACAGTATAATGTCCCCATAGCTGCCTCCACACAGTATAATGTCCCCATAGCTGCCTCCACACAGTATAATGTCCCCATAACTGCCTCCACACAGTATAATGTCCCCATAGCTGCCTCCACACAGTATAATGTCCCCATAGCTGCCCCCACACAGTATAATGTCCCATAGCTGCCCCCACACAGTATAATGCCCCCATAGCTGCCACCACACAGTATAATGTCCCCATAGCTGCCTCCACACAGTATAATGTCCCCATAGCTGCCCCCACACAGTATAATGCCCCCATAGCTGCCCCCACACAGTATAATGTCCCCATAGCTGCCTCCACACAGTATAATGTCCCCATAGCTGCCTCCACACAGTATAATGCCCAATAAAATAAATACTCCCCTGACCCCGTTCCAACGATGAGTGGAGGAGATTCCTCTGCTCCTCCTGTCTGCGCCGAGCCGTAAGTGTCCGGCGATACATAGTAAATGGTAGAGCAGGGACCATACGGCACCCTTCTCTACTATTGGATTTAACTGTATCTGCGTCCTGATACATTTGAAACCGGGGGGGGGGATCGAAGAAACCAAAGTGTGCAAGATAAAGTTGGTTAATTTTGGGTGGTTTTTTTCGATTTACTGCCTAACCCTAGTTCACACCAGCCAATCTTTCTTGATCAGAACAGATTTGATCGTAACCGGGCTCCATTTGCCTTTATTTAATGGGCGAAGCACCTGTGGAGCCCACACTTCCAAACTCTTCTTCAAACGCCTTTTGCCAATTAGCTCTTGGAGAAGTCATTAGCACAGAGGTTCACTTACTTTTTCTCCCTGCACCGCGGATGTTCCTCAGTAAGAGACCTGGACACTACAACTATCTCTGTTATTAGTTTATATTGTTTTTCAGACCACATTTTATAAGTGATCGCTGCAGAAATCCAACTCATTCCAAATGGTTCACTTCGTTTTTCTTGTAACTGTACGTACACCTGACCAGTCACCAGCACCACTGGCCGGTGAGATGACCGATGACTGGCCGCAGCTCTGTCCCCTAGGCTCACTGATATGTAGGAACGCCCTGTCTGATCCCCAGGATACATTTAATCAGAGATGTGCAGCAGTGAGGTCAGGACGACCAGCCGTACAGTCAAGCTGTAGTGTTGACTTTCACTAATCCTTCCAATACCATTTATAAGAATTTGATTAACTAAACTACTGATCCTTAGTTACACCTATATTATACTCCAGAGCTGCACTCACTATTCTGCTGGTGGAGTCACTGTGTACATACATTACATTACTTATCCTGTACTGATCCTGAGTTACATCCTGTATTATACTCCAGAGCTGCACTCACTATTCTGCTGGTGGAGTCACTGTGTACATACATTACATTACTTACCCTGTACTGATCCTGAGTTATATCCTGTATTATACTCCAGAGCTGCACTCACTATACTGCTGGTAGAGTCACTGTGTACATACATTACATTACTTATCCTGTACTGATCCTGAGTTACATCCTGTATTATACTCCAGAGCTGCACTCACTATTCTGCTGGTGGAGTCACTGTCTACATACATTACTTATCCTGTACTGATCCTGAGTTATATCCTGTATTATACTCCAGAGCTGCACTCACTATTCTGCTGGTGGTGTCGCTGTGTACATACATTACATTACTTATCCTGTACTGATCCTGAGTTACATCCTGTATTATACTCCAGAGCTGCACTCACTATTCTGCTGGTGGAGTCACTGTGTACATACATTACATTACTTATCCTGTACTGATACTGAGTTATATCCTGTATTATACTCCAGAGCTGCACTCACTATTCTGCTGGTGGAGTCACTGTGTACAT
This sequence comes from Rhinoderma darwinii, assembly GCF_050947455.1. NCBI lineage: Eukaryota > Metazoa > Chordata > Amphibia > Anura > Rhinodermatidae > Rhinoderma > Rhinoderma darwinii. The sequence continues at coordinate 286,357 of NW_027461824.1, forward strand.
ACATTACATTACTTATCCTGTACTGATCCTGAGTTACATCCTGTATTATACTCCAGAGCTGCACTCACTATTCTGCTGGTGGAGTCACTGTGTACATACCTTACATTACTTACCCTGTACTGATCCTGAGTTATATCCTGTATTATACTCCAGAGCTGCACTCACTATTCTGCTGGTGGAGTCACTGTGTACATACATTACATTACTTACCCTGCACTGGTCCTGAGTTACATCCTGTATTATACTCCAGAGCTGCACTCACTATTCTGCTGGTGGAGTCACTGTGTACATACATTACATTACTTACCCTGTACTGATCCTGAGTTATATCCTGTATTATACTCCAGAGCTGCACTCACTATTCTGCTGGTGGAGTCACTGTGTACATACATTACTTATCCTGTACTGATCCTGAGTTATATCCTGTATTATACTCCAGAGCTGCACTCACTATTCTGCTGGTGGAGTCACTGTGTACATACATTACATTACTTATCCTGTACTGATCCTGAGTTACATCCTGTATTATACTCCAGAGCTGCACTCACTCTTCTGCTGGTGGAGTCACTGTGTACATACATTACATTACTTATCCTGTACTGATCCTGAGTTATATCCTGTATTATACTCCAGAGCTGCACTCACTATTCTGCTGGTGGAGTCACTGTGCACATACATTACATTACTTATCCTGTACTGATCCTGAGTTATATCCTGTATTATACTCCAGAGCTGCACTCACTATTCTGCTGGTGGAGTCACTGTGTACATACATTACATTACTTATCCTGTACTGATCCTGAGTTACATCCTGTATTATACTCCAGAGCTGCACTCACTCTTCTGCTGGAGGAGTCACTGTGCACATACATTACATTACTTATCCTGTACTGATCCTGAGTTATATCCTGTATTATACTCCAGAGCTGCACTCACTATTCTGCTGGTGGAGTCACTGTGTACATACATTACATTACTTATCCTGTACTGATCCTGAGTTACATCCTGTATTATACTCCAGAGCTGCACTCACTATTCTGCTGGTGGAGTCACTGTGTACATACATTACATTACTTATCCTGTACTGATCCTTAGTTATACCTATATTATACTCCAGAGCTGCACTCACTATTCTGCTTGTGAAGTCTCTGTGTACATACATTACTTATCCTGTACTGATCCTGAGTTACATCCTGTATTATACTCCAGAGCTGCACTCACTATTCTGCTGGTGGAGTCACTGTGTACATACATTACATTACTTATCCTGTACTGATCCTGAGTTACATCCTGTATTATACTCCAGAGCTGCACTCACTATTCTGCTGGTGGAGTCACTGTGTACATACATTACATTACTTATCCTGTACTGATCCTTAGTTACACCTATATTATACTCCAGAGCTGCACTCACTATTCTACTGGTGGAGTCACTGTGTACATACATTACATTACTTATCCTGTACTGATACTGAGTTATATCCTGTATTATACTCCAGAGCTGCACTCACTATTCTGCTGGTGGAGTCACTGTGTACATACATTACATTACTTATCCTGTACTGATCCTGAGTTACATCCTGTATTATACTCCAGAGCTGCACTCACTATTCTGCTGGTGGAGTCACTGTGTACATACCTTACATTACTTACCCTGTACTGATCCTGAGTTATATCCTGTATTATACTCCAGAGCTGCACTCACTATTCTGCTGGTGGAGTCACTGTGTACATACATTACATTACTTACCCTGCACTGGTCCTGAGTTACATCCTGTATTATACTCCAGAGCTGCACTCACTATTCTGCTGGTGGAGTCACTGTGTACATACATTACATTACTTATCCTGTACTGATCCTGAGTTACATCCTGTATTATACTCCAGAGCTGCACTCACTATTCTGCTGGTGGAGTCACTGTGTACATACCTTACATTACTTACCCTGTACTGATCCTGAGTTATATCCTGTATTATACTCCAGAGCTGCACTCACTATTCTGCTGGTGGAGTCACTGTGTACATACATTACTTATCCTGTACTGATCCTGAGTTATATCCTGTATTATACTTCAGAGCTGTACTCACTATTCTGCTGGTGGAGTCACTGTGTACATACATTACTTATCCTGTACTGATCCTGAGTTATATCCTGTATTATACTTCAGAGCTGCACTCACTATTTTTCTGGTTCTGGAGATGTATTCTAGCTGTAAGTTGATGTATGGATTCTTTGGCGTTATCTGGTGTCTCGGGAGGTCTCTTATGAAGATGTTCTATATTTACCTCCTGTGTATTATAATATTATTGCAGCGCCCCCCCCCCCCCCCTATTACTGGTGGTCAGTAGAGACATATCCCCCCCCCCTCATTCTCACTTTGTGTTATTTTTTTCCTCTCCAGAAACGAGCCACTAAACTCCGTCCCTCCCTGACTAAGCAGACGTGGGAGAGCAGCTACTTCGGGATGCCGCTGGTGAGCGTTGTGACTTCGGAGAGGCCGATCCCTGTGTTCATTGAGAAGTGTGTGGAGTACATAGAGACTACAGGTGAGGGGAACCTCTGACACTTCAGGCGTGATGATGTGCCGAGACGTTTACAGATCATTGTCCCTGAACCAGAGAGCTTACATTCTGATTGGGAGTGCATGGTCTGTGTGACAGCGCCCCTCCAGTCCATGGCTGTGACTAGTACTGCCACTCACTGAAGTGAACACCAAACACATGGACCTGGGCGGCGCAGCTTCTCGGGGACGAGGTCGTCGTGTCACGAGCTGTACTATGGGGGTAACGCACTTGTTTCTCCCCCGCAGGAATGAGCACAGAGGGAATCTATCGAGTCAGCGGCAACAAGTCCGAGATGGATTCTCTGCAGAGGCAGTTTGATCACGGTGAGTGATAATGATAGTTAAAGGGTTAATCATGGGCGGAGGACGAACGAGGGCGGACGGACAAGTGGGGGGGGGGAGGGCGGACGGACGAGTGGGGGGGGGGGAGGGCGGACGGACAAGTGGGGGGGGGAGGGCGGACGGACGAGGGGAGGGGGGAGGACGACGGAGGGGGGGAGGGAGGGACGGACGGGAGGGGGGGACGGACGAGGGGGAGGGAGAGGACGATGTAATGTGGGTGGGTGGGTGGGTGAGAGGCTGTCACCACAGTATAAGTGCCCGGTCTCCTATATAATGTGGGTGGGTGGGTGGGTGAGAGGCTGTCACCACAGTATAAGTGCCCGGTCTCCTATATAATGTGGGTGGGTGGGTGAGAGGCTGTCACCACAGTATAAGTGCCCGGTCTCCTATATAATGTGGGTGGGTGGGTGGGTGGGAGGGTGAGAGGCTGTCACCACAGTATAAGTGCCCGGTCTCCTATATAATGTGGGTGGGTGAGAGGCTGTCACCACAGTATAAGTGCCCGGTCTCCTATATAATGTGGGTGGGTGGGTGAGAGGCTGTCACCACAGTATAAGTGCCCGGTCTCCTATATAATGTGGGTGGGTGGGTGGGTGAGAGGCTGTCACCACAGTATAAGTGCCCGGTCTCCTATATAATGTGGGTGGGTGGGTGAGAGGCTGTCACCACAGTATAAGTGCCCGGTCTCCTATATAATGTGGGTGGGTGGGTGGGTGGGTGAGAGGCTGTCACCACAGTATAAGTGCCCGGTCTCCTATATAATGTGGGTGGGTGGGTGAGAGGCTGTCACCACAGTATAAGTGCCCGGTCTCCTATATAATGTGGGTGGGTGGGTGAGAGGCTGTCACCACAGTATAAGTGCCCGGTCTCCTATATAATGTGGGTGGGTGGGTGAGAGGCTGTCACCACAGTATAAGTGCCCGGTCTCCTATATAATGTGGGTGGGTGGGTGGGTGAGAGGCTGTCACCACAGTATAAGTGCCCGGTCTCCTATATAATGTGGGTGGGTGGGTGAGAGGCTGTCACCACAGTATAAGTGCCCGGTCTCCTATATAATGTGGGTGGGTGGGTGGGTGGGTGAGAGGCTGTCACCACAGTATTTTTATTTAGAAACACGATCTGTTTTCACCACTTTCTTAGCGATTTTTAGATTTATTCTAATGAGTTTCTTAATGCCCAAGTGGGCGTGTTTTACTTTAGACAAGGTGGGCGTTGTACAGGGGAGTGGATGACGCTGACCAATCAGCCTCTTTAAGGCTCCGGTCACATTTGCGCTGGATTCCTCACCTGACGGGGACCATCGGTTTTTACGCAAATTTGAATCGGGCCTAAGGATGCCGCTCCCGTCATCTCTGACCTCTGTGACCTTTACAGATCATAACCTGGACTTGGCGGAGAAAGATTTCACGGTGAACACGGTGGCCGGAGCCTTGAAGAGTTTCTTTGCTGAGTTGCCGGACCCCCTCGTGCCATATACCATGCAGTCCGAGCTGGTGGACGCCTACAGTAAGTGACAACATGGCGGCGCGTTATGTGAGCGGCCACAGAGGCGCCGCCGTATTCATGTCTGACTATCCTCATATGTGAAATAAGAACAAAAAGACGGCGCCACCTTGTGTAGATCAGTAGGTTGAGGTGAGGAAACCGTGACAAGAAATGTGCTCACCAGAAAACGGAGGTTTCAAAACGTATAATATCCACAGTGCTGCTGCCAGATCCGAGTCGGTGTCCAAGATGGGACCGCTTAGGTAGAAACAATTACAGGTAAAAAATGGATCTGTCACGTGATCTTTTCTGGCGGAGGGGAAATAATAATAAAAAGAAAGACAGGTTATATAAGATGTGTCCTCTCTGATATGCACATGGCCTGAGGAAGACGATTGTTCATCGTCAAAACGCGTAGCCACTTTCAATAAACTGAACTTATTAATAACTCGGGACTCCGTTCCACATCATTCTCACCACACAGCAGCGCCATCAAAAAGATCCATTTTTTACCTGCAATTGTTTCTATCCTCATATGTGTGACTGCCGGACGGGGAAATACAATCTATTGTTCTGTGTTATCAGACATGGCAGGCTGGTGGAGGATGACTGTAGGACAGGTGAATACAATCTATTGTTCTCTGTTATCAGACATGTCAGGTTGGGGGGAGGATGACTGTAGGACAGGTGAATACAATCTATTGTTCTCTGTTATCAGACATGTCAGGCTGGGGGAGGATGATTGTAGGACAGGTGAATACAATCTATTGTTCTGTGTTATCAGACATGTCAGGCTGGGGGAGGATGACTGTAGGACAGGTGAATACAATCTATTGTTCTCTGTTATCAGACATGTCAGGCTGGGGGGAGGATGACTGTAGGACAGGTGAATACAATCTATTGTTCTCTGTTATCAGACATGTCAGGCTGGGGGAGGATGACTGTAGGACAGGTGAATAAAATCTATTGTTCTGTTATCAGACATGTCAGGGTGGGGGAGGATGACTGTAGGACAGGTGAATACAATCTATTGTTCTCTGTTATCAGACATGTCAGGCTGGGGAGGATGACTGTAGGACAGGTGAATAAAATCTATTGTTCTGTTATCAGACATGTCAGGCCGGGGGGAGGATGACTGTAGGACAGGTGACTACAATCTATTGTTCTCTGTTATCAGACATGTCAGGCTGGGGGAGGATGACTGTAGGACAGGTGAATACAATCTATTGTTCTGTTATCAGACATGTCAGGCTGGGGGAGGATGACTGTAGGACAGGTGAATACAATCTATTGTTCTCTGTTATCAGACATGTCAGGCTGGGGAAGGGTGTATAGCTGCTGTGATGTTGGGGTACATGTGGACGGGTCGCTGTCTTGTGGGGGTCCCCCTTGTGTGGAGCGCAGGTTTCCTCCGGTCACTCTTTGTCTCGGTTCTCCTGTAGAAATCAATGACCTGGAGCAGAAGTTGATCGCCATGAAGGATCTTCTGAGGAAGCTACCCAAGGAAAACCAAGAGATCTTCAAATACGTCATCTCCCATCTGAACCGGTGAGTGGTGCCGCGGGCCGGGGGTTGTGGGGGTCTCGCCTGCTCATGGTGACGGTTGTTCTTCCTCCGCAGGGTCAGCCAGCATCACCACACCAACCTGATGACCAGCGAGAACCTCTCCATCTGTTTCTGGCCGACGTTGATGCGCCCGGACTTCACCACCATGGACGCTCTGACGGCGACTCGCACCTACCAGACAATCATTGAGCTCTTCATCCATCAGTGTCCGTACTTCTTCTACCAGCGTCCTGCGATAGACCTTCCCACGCCGAGCTCCCCCTCCACACCCCCCGTCAACCCACCTACTCCCCCTCAGTCGCCCCCTTTAACCCCCGTGTCCCCATTGGAGAACCTGCTGTTATCAGATCCAAATATCCTGTGACCGTTCCCTCCCCCGCAGCTTATGGTCTCTCCCGGAGGCAACGTCCGCCCCCTTCCCAGCCGCGCGCTGACCTCTCCTGGAGGACCGGCGGCTCTACCTATGGGACCACTACAGATGTAAGAGACTTGGAGTCTGAGCCAGGGCCAGACCCTCCAGCGGAGAGGAGGGGGCTTCACCGTGGTACATTATGGAGCGGGGACCCCCCTGGTACATTGTGCAAGGTCATGAGTGGATACCTGGTACACGAACTGTGACGGGCACGGCATCCCCACATCCCCGAGGGGCCCTGGTTCTGTGGCGGTTTGAGCCGGAGCCCCTGCTCTTTGTGGATGACATCACAGGAGGAGTGGCACTTAGTGCATCGAGGAGCAACACTGAATAGTGGACTGGGGCGGGGACTCTCTGTGTTCCTCTGTGGTATTCGTGCCCCCTCCCCCTCTAATTTTAGGACACTAACCCCAAAAGGACACAGGAACCACACTACATATCTTAGCACTTACAGGCGGCACATTAGGGTGGAGGGGGCTGCATGACTGCGCGGAGCACACGCGTGACGCCGGCCGGAGATCACACGCATGTTTAACCTCCGCTTCTTCTTGGCGGCTCCTCGGGGTTGGAGTGATCGACGGCCTCGTCTTAATCGTCGCTCCTCGGGGTTGGAGTGGGCGGCGGCCTCGTCTTGATCGTTGCTCCTCGGGGTTGGAGTGGGCGGCGGCCTCGTCTTGATCGGCGCTCCTCGGGGTTGGAGTGATCGGCGGCCTCGTCTTGATCGTCGCTCCTCGGGGTTGGAGTGGGCGGCGGCCTCGTCTTGATCGTTGCTCCTCGAGGTTGGAGTGGGCGGCAGCCTCGTCTTGATCGGCGCTCCTCGGGGTTGGAGTGATCGGCGGCCTCGTCTTGATCGGCGCTCCTCGGGGTTGGAGTGATCGGCGGCCTCGTCTTGATCGGCGCTCCTCGGGGTTGGAGTGATCGGCGGCCTCGTCTTGATCGTCGCTCCTCTGGGTTGGAGTGGGCGGCGGCCTCGTCTTGATCGTTGCTCCTCGAGGTTGGAGTGGGCGGCAGCCTCGTCTTGATCGGCGCTCCTCGGGGTTGGAGTGATCGGCGGCCTCGTCTTGATCGGCGCTCCTCGGGGTTGGAGTGATCGGCGGCCTCGTCTTGATCGTCGCTCCTCGGGGTTGGAGTGGGCGGCGGCTTCGTCTTGATCGGCGCTCCTCAGGCGCCGTGTTGAGTCCATCACTATTTTATGTTGAAATGATCTGTAAAGCGGAAGATCGCCCCAACCCCCATTTTAACTGACTCGTCCTACTGATCCCCCGTAACTGACGGCCCCGCTTTCCCTGACCGGCCTGAGCACCGCCCTCACTACCTCTGTCCAGGCACTAACTGTCCTTAAGTGTTAAAAAGCGATCCCCTCCCCCACCTTTACCTGTATGACCGGCAACCACACGTAACAGACCTCCTCCTGCTCACCGAAATCCCCCGCCCGAGGTGTGACCCCCCCCCTCCCCCACCAGTGAGTGACGCAGACAGAGCCGGGGTGCCCTGAGGAGAGCGGTTTGGGGGGGTCGGTCTTACTGTGGGGTCACGGGGTGTGAAGGGAATGTCCATACTGTGCAGGGAGGCCTCGCCGCGACCGGGGGCCCCCATGTTTCCTCTTCTGTTTGTCGCCGTCTGTCGGTCGGGTCATTTTGTGCATGAGATTGTGGCCCTTCCGCTGACCCCCCCCGGATCATGTATTTTCTGCGACTGCTCGTTGTGATTGGAACAAACTGAGGGCCTTAATGTGACTTGTATTATAGCTAATAAATCTTGTTATAAACTCCCAGCGCTCTCCCTGGTGGTCTGCGGGGGTGGGGTGGGCTCGGGTAGACGGGGGATATAGAGGTCCTGGATACCAAGGACCCGCTGCCTGACGACCTGGAAATACTGATTGGTTGCTATGGATACATTGTAGTGGACTGTCAGACAGGACTCTGTTTAAAGGGCCGGCGTCCAGTCTTGCAACTTTCTAATAGACCTGGTTTTACAATTACTCACCATTTTCAATATCTCTGCTTCTTGTCAGTGAATAGTAGATTTTTATATTTTAACCGCTTGCATTCATGAGGCTGTTTACCTGGCCTAAAGAAACATTCTGCTTGCACAGGGGCTTTACTCGTTACAGTGTATCAGAGCTCTCATAATTAGCATCAGGAAGTGTTTTCTTTGGGTGCAAGCAATAAATGTACCATTCACTGATGGCAAGCAGAGATCCTGAAAGTGAGGATTAGTAACACAACAAGAACTTGTTATGACAATAATTTAGCGTTGCGTCCAGGACCCCTGTGGTGAGACGAGGAGCGGTCGCCCCAGAACACTCCACTTCTCCGCTGTGATTTTCTGGGGTTCAGATTTTCAGCAGCTTCCGAGGTAAACAGGCTGCATGTCGGCTGTATTTCCCGGACTGACCGCGGTTTATGGAGCCAAACTCCTAGCATCTGAGTTGTGTATGATGATAGGAGTCCCTGCTGGAATACTGCCCTGGACAATGATTACATTATGGGGTAGTAGTCCCGCGTGGAGGCTGAGAACTGATGCTGGGAGTCCGGATGCCTGAACTGTCCAGTCTGGTATATACGTCCGACATACAGTCCATATCTCGTGGACCGAACCCGCCATGCGACGCCGCCCTCACGCCTCTGCCTGCCCGACTCGCATGTGACAGATCAAAGTCCGGTCCCCACAATCTTGTAACTTGGAATATTATTACACTCGACGTCCAGCCAAAAACCACAGAAAACGTCCCAAAATATAATCATCGAAAAAAAGGATTGCAACGCGCACGCCGATACCGGATACAGGAAACCCGGGCGCCGACCTCCCCGACACCGAACATCCGGCAATAACGAAAACAATCAAGGAAATGATAGAAACTAGAAAGGAACAACTATCGGGAAATGGAATAAATCTATCTGATCCTGTGTGAACAGCGACGTACAGCTGAGGGGTCCCACACTGGACTAAAAGCGGGGTGACGGGGGGCGTCCAACGACGGTGAATGTCCAGTATATACAAGAATTTATTTTAGGTGCAAATGCCTCGTACAGTAAGGAGATGTAGCGGCTGTATAGGTGGTCCCATAGGTGATCGTCCGCTGTTCCCTCCCGGCACCGTCAGGCGTTTGACCGCTTATACGTCTATAGATTCAGCGCGATGCAAACGAAATCCAGATCATTCACATCATTGGTGGCAGTGGAATCAAGTCGCAGCGGACGTGCGCGCTCCAGGGAAGCGCCGCTCTAGTGGTAGGGTCGTACAACTACTGGTCTCTTAGGGCTCCTTCACACGACTGCGTTCCTCCTCCGTGCGCTGTCCGTTCAAATCACGCGCAGCCTCGGGCCCATTCATTTAGATGAGGCGTGAGTTTTCATGCAGCGAGTGCCTGTTGTGTGAAACTCCCTGCCGGTCCTATATTGGTCCGTTTTTACGCACCTAGACGCACATTGAAGTCTATGGGTGCGTGAAAAACACGGAGGGCACACGGGCGACATCAGTTTACTGAACGTGTTTCATCAAATACATAGAAAAGCAAAGAAATGAATGTAAAAGAAGCTTCCACGGAGGTGAATACCGCACGCAACGCAACGCACATGAAATGTAGGAAAAACGTGTCATTTTTTTACACACGCAAATCAGACACGCTCGTCAATGTAGCCTTAAAGGGAAAATGCAGCTATAACTCCATCCCTGTAGTGCAGATCAGGAGTATGTTCACACGGCCCAAAAACCAGAAATCAGAAGCGGAACGCCTCCAGACATCTGCCAGCTGATTTGAATGAGAAAAATGGCGCTCTGTTCCGATGGGCCATTTTTTTTCGTGCCCATTTTGAAAAACGGCTGCGAAAAAGAAGTGCAGGTCACTTCTTGGGACTTTTTTGGAGCCGTTTTTCATTGACTATAGAAAACAGCTCCAAAAACGGCCGCGAAAATTGCGAATGGCTTAAAAAACGTCTGAAACTCAGGAGCTGTTTTTCCTTGAAGCTCCTCCGTAATTTCAGACGTTTTTAATTCGGCGTGTGAACGGAGCCTAAGGCTATGTTCACACGGGGTATTTTGCCAAGTTTTTTGACGCGGAAACCGCGTCACAAAACTCTGCAAAAACGGACCAAAAATGCCTCCCATTGATTTCAATGGGAGGCGTCGGCGTCTTTTTCCCGCGAGCAGTAAAACTGCCTCGCGGGAAAAAGAAGCGACATGCCCAATCTTCGGGCGCTTCCGCCTCTGACCTCCCATTGACTTCAATGGGAGGCAGAGAAAGCGTATTTCGCAGAGTTTTTTGCCTGCGGCGCTCAACGGCCGCGAGCGAAAAACGGCGCGAAAAACTCCACGAAAATCGGCGTGCCTCAAACATCCAAACGTTATTTTGAGGCAGAAATTCCTCCTGCAAAATACTCTGTGTGAACACAGCCTTACAGTGCGGTGTCCACATCCCGGTCCCTTCATAAGGAAACAACTTTTTATTTCATTATTACGGTTCATCGGATTCACGGCCTTCAGGACATAAATCCTCATTGTTTCTTTATGCAGGAGTTTATTCCTTTCCCCACGTCTTCTGTCCCGATATAACGGATTCATGTCCATAACAGCAAAGCCAGAGAGGGATTTATTGTGCACATGTATAAGATCGGGGGCCAATAACTTTTCAACGACTATCCCCAATAGCGAATTCATCATGACCACGTCTAGCACTAAATTCCAGTGTGACTGCTCTTACAGTAGAGGGTCCATAGTGTGACTGCTCTTACAGTAGAGGCTCCATAGTGTGACTGCTCTTACAGTAGAGGGTCCATAGTGTGACTGCTCTTACAGTAGAGGGTCCATAGTGTGACTGCTCTTACAGTAGAGGTTCCATAGTGTGACTGCTCTTACAGTAGAGGTTCCATAGTGTGACTTATCTTACAATAGAGGCTCCATAGTGTGACTGCTCTTACAGTAGAGGTTCCATAGTGTGACTGCTCTTACAGTAGAGGTTCCATAGTGTGACTGCTCTTACAGTAGAGGTTCCATAGTGTGACCGCTCTTACAGTAGAGGGTCCATAGTGTGACTGCTCTTACAGTAGAGGCGCCATAGTGTGACCGCTCTTACAGTAGAGGTTCCATAGTGTGACTGCTCTTACAGTAGAGGGTCCATAGTGTGACTGCTCTTACAGCAGAGGCTCCATAGTGTGACTGCTCTTACAGTAGAGGTTCCATAGTGTGACTGCTCTTACAGTAGAGGTTCCATAGTGTGACTGCTCTTACAGTAGAGGTTCCTTAGTGTGACCGATCTTACAGTAGAGGTTCCATAGTGTGACTGCTCTTACAGTAGAGGTTCCATAGTGTGACTGATCTTACAGTAGAGGTTCCATAGTGTGACTGATCTTACAGTAGAGGTTCCATAGTGTGACTGATCTTACAGTAGAGGTTCCTTAGTGTGACCGATCTTACAGTAGAGGTTCCATAGTGTGACCGATCTTACAGTAGAGGTTCCATAGTGTGACTGCTCTTACAGTAGAGGTTCCATAGTGTGACTGATCTTACAGTAGAGGTTCCATAGTGTGACTGCTCTTACAGTAGAGGCTCCATAGTGTGACTGCTCTTACAGTAGAGGTTCCATAGTGTGACTGCTCTTACAGTAGAGGGTCCATAGTGTGACTGATCTTACAGTAGAGGTTCCATAGTGTGACTGCTCTTACAGTAGAGGTTCCATAGTGTGACTGATCTTACAGTAGAGGTTCCATTGTGTGACTGCTCTTACAGTAGAGGCTCCATAGTGTGACTGCTCTTACAGTAGAGGTTCCATAGTGTGACTGCTCTTACAGTAGAGGCTCCATAGTGTGACTGATCTTACAGTAGAGGTTCCATAGTGTGACTGATCTTACAGTAGAGGCTCCATAGTGTGACTGCTCTTACAGTAGAGGCTCCATAGTGTGACTGCTCTTACAGTAGAGGCTCCATAGTGTGACTGATCTTACAGTAGAGGGTCCATAGTGTGACTGCTCTTACAGTAGAGGTTCTATAGTGTGACTGATCTTACAGTAGAGGTTCCATAGTGTGACCGATCTTACAGTAGAGGTTCCATAGTGTGACTGCTCTTACAGTAGAGGGTTCCATAATGTGACGGCTCTTACAGTAGAGGTTCCGTAGTGTGACTGATCTTACAGTAGAGGTTCCATAGTGTGACTGCTCTTACAGTAGAGGGTTCCATAATGTGGCGGCTCTTACAGTAGAGGGTTCCATAATGTGACGGCTCTTACAGTAGAGGTTCCATAGTGTGACTGCTCTTACAGTAGAGGTTCCATAGTGTGACTGATCTTACAGTAGAGGTTCCATAGTGTGACTGATCTTACAGTAGAGGGTCCATAGTGTGACCGCTCTTACAGTAGAGGCTCCATAGTGTGACCGCTCTTACAGTAGAGGTTCCATAGTGTGACCGCTCTTACAGTAGAGGTTCCATAGTGTGACCGCTCTTACAGTAGAGGGTCCATAGTGTGACCGCTCTTACAGTAGAGGGTCCATAGTGTGACAGCTCTTACAGTAGAGGGTCCATAGTGTGGACAGCTCTTACAGTAGAGGCTCCATAGTGTGACTGCTCTTACTGTAGAGGTTCCATAGTGTGACTGCTCTTACAGTAGAGGCTCCATAGTGTGACTGCTCTTACAGTAGAGGGTCCATAGTGTGACTGCTCTTACAGTAGAGGGTCCATAGTGTGACTGCTCTTACAGTAGAGGCGCCATAGTGTGACCGCTCTTACAGTAGAGGTTCCATAGTGTGACTGCTCTTACAGTAGAGGGTCCATAGTGTGACTGATCTTACAGTAGAGGTTCCATAGTGTGACTGCTCTTACAGTAGAGGTTCCATAGTGTGACTGATCTTACAGTAGAGGTTCCATAGTGTGACTGCTCTTACAGTAGAGGCTCCATAGTGTGACTGCTCTTACAGTAGAGGGTCCATAGTGTGACTGATCTTACAGTAGAGGTTCCATAGTGTGACTGCTCTTACAGTAGAGGTTCCATAGTGTGACTGATCTTACAGTAGATGTTCCATTGTGTGACTGCTCTTACAGTAGAGGCTCCATAGTGTGACTGCTCTTACAGTAGAGGTTCCATAGTGTGACTGCTCTTACAGTAGAGGCTCCATAGTGTGACTGATCTTACAGTAGAGGTTCCATAGTGTGACTGCTCTTACAGTAGAGGTTCCATAGTGTGACTGATCTTACAGTAGAGGCTCCATAGTGTGACTGCTCTTACAGTAGAGGCTCCATAGTGTGACTGCTCTTACAGTAGAGGCTCCATAGTGTGACTGCTCTTACAGTAGAGGGTCCATAGTGTGACTGCTCTTACAGTAGAGGTTCCATAGTGTGACTGCTCTTACAGTAGAGGTTCCATAGTGTGACAGCTCTTACAGTAGAGGTTCCATAGTCTGACTGCTCTTACAGTACAGGCTCCATAGTGTGACTGATCTTACAGTAGAGGTTCCATAGTGTGACTGCTCTTACAGTAGAGGTTCCATAGTGTGACAGCTCTTACAGTAGAGGGCTCCATAGTGTGACTGATCTTACAGTAGAGGGTTCCATAATGTGACGCTCTTACAGTAGAGGTTCCATAGTGTGACTGCTCTTACAGTAGAGGTTCCATAGTGTGACTGCTCTTACAGTAGAGGGTCCATAGTGTGACTGATCTTACAGTAGAGGCTCCATAGTGTGACTGCTCTTACAGTGGAGGGTTCCATAGTGTGACTGCTCTTACAGTAGAGGCTTCATAGTGTGATTGCTCTTACAGTAGAGGTTCCATAGTGTGACAGATCTTACAGTACAGGCTCCATAGTGTGACTGATCTTACAGTAGATCCTCCATAGTGTGACTGCTCTTACTGTAGAGGTTCCATATTGTGACTGACTGCTATTACTGTAGAGGTTCCATAGTGTGACTGCTCTTACAGTAGAGGTTCCATAGTGTGACTGCTCTTACAGTAGAGGGTTCCATAATGTGACGGCTCTTACAGTAGAGGTTCCATAGTGTGACTGATCTTACAGTAGAGGTTCCATAGTGTGACTGCTCTTACAGTAGAGGGTTCCATAATGTGACTGCTCTTACAGTAGAGGTTCCATAGTGTGACTGCTCTTACAGTAGAGGTTCCATAGTGTGACAGCTCTTACAGTAGAGGTTCCATAGTGTGACAGCTCTTACAGTAGAGGCTCCATAGTGTGACTGCTCTTACTGTAGAGGTTCCATAGTGTGACTGCTCTTACAGTAGAGGTTCCATAGTGTGACTGCTCTTACAGTAGAGGTTCCATAGTGTGACAGCTCTTACAGTAGAGGTTCCATAGTCTGACTGCTCTTACAGTACAGGCTCCATAGTGTGACTGATCTTACAGTAGAGGTTCCATAGTGTGACTGCTCTTACAGTAGAGGTTCCATAGTGTGACAGCTCTTACAGTAGAGGGCTCCATAGTGTGACTGATCTTACAGTAGAGGGTTCCATAATGTGACGGCTCTTACAGTAGAGGTTCCATAGTGTGACTGCTCTTACAGTAGAGGTTCCATAGTGTGACTGCTCTTACAGTAGAGGGTCCATAGTGTGACTGATCTTACAGTAGAGGCTCCATAGTGTGACTGCTCTTACAGTGGAGGGTTCCATAGTGTGACTGCTCTTACAGTAGAGGCTTCATAGTGTGATTGCTCTTACAGTAGAGGTTCCATAGTGTGACTGATCTTACAGTAGATCCTCCATAGTGTGACTGCTCTTACAGTAGAGGTTCCATAGTGTGACTGCTCTTACAGTAGAGGCTCCATAGTGTGACTGATCTTACAGTAGAGGTTCCATAGTGTGACTGCTCTTACAGTAGAGGTTCCATAGTGTGACTGATCTTACAGTAGAGGCTCCATAGTGTGACTGATCTTACAGTAGAGGTTCCATAGTGTGACCGCTCTTACAGTAGAGGTTCCATAGTGTGACTGATCTTACAGTAGAGGTTCCATAGTGTGACTGACTGCTCTTACTGTAGAGGTTCCATAGTGTGACTGCTCTTACAGTAGAGGTTCCATAGTGTGACTGCTCTTACAGTAGAGGGTTCCATAATGTGACGGCTCTTACAGTAGAGGTTCCATAGTGTGACCGATCTTACAGTAGATGTTCCATAGTGTGACTGATCTTACAGTAGAGGTTCCATAGTGTGACTGCTCTTACAGTAGAGGGTTCCATAATGTGACGGCTCTTACAGTAGAGGGTTCCATAGTGTGACTGCTCTTACAGTAGAGGGTCCATAGTGTGACTGCTCTTACAGTAGAGGGTCCATAGTGTGACTGATCTTACAGTAGAGGGTCCATAGTGTGACTGATCTTACAGTAGAGGGTCCATAGTGTGACTGCTCTTACAGTAGAGGTTCCATAGTGTGACTGCTCTTACAGTAGAGGTTCCATAGTGTGACTGCTCTTACAGTAGAGGGTCCATAGTGGGACAGCTCTTACAGTAGAGGGTCCATAGTGTGACAGCTCTTACAGTAGAGGCTCCATAGTGTGACTGCTCTTACTGTAGAGGTTCCATATTGTGACTGCTCTTACAGTAGAGGTTCCATAGTGTGACTGATCTTACAGTAGAGGTTCCATAGTGTGACAGATCTTACAGTAGAGGCTCCATAGTGTGACTGCTCTTACTGTAGAGGTTCCATAGTGTGACTGCTCTTACTGTACAGGTTCCATAGTGTGACCGCTCTTACAGTAGAGGTTCCATAGTGTGACCGCTCTTACAGTAGAGGTTCCATAGTGTGACTGCTCTTACAGTAGAGGTTCCAGAGTGTGACTGCTCTTACAGTAGAGGTTCCATAGTGTGACTGCTCTTACAGTAGAGGTTCCATAGTCTGACTGCTCTTACAGTAGAGGCTCCATAGTGTGACTGCTCTTACAGTAGAGGTTCCATACTGTGACTGCTCTTACAGTAGAGGTTCCATAGTGTGACCGCTCTTACAGTAGAGGTTCCATAGTGTGACCGCTCTTACAGTAGAGGCTCCATAGTGTGACTGCTCTTACAGTAGAGGTTCCATAGTGTGACCGCTCTTACAGTAGAGGTTCCATAGTCTGACTGCTCTTACAGTAGAGGCTCCATAGTGTGACTGATCTTACAGTAGAGGTTCCATAGTGTGACTGCTCTTACAGTAGAGGTTCCATAGTGTGACTGCTCTTACAGTAGAGGTTCCATAGTGTGACTGATCTTACAGTAGAGGTTCCATAGTGTGACTGCTCTTACAGTAGAGGGTCCATAGTGTGACTGCTCTTACAGTAGAGGGTCCATAGTGTGACTGATCTTACAGTAGAGGTTCCATAGTGTGACTGATCTTACAGTAGAGGGTCCATGGTGTGACTGCTCTTACTGTAGAGGTTCCATAGTGTGACTGCTCTTACAGTAGAGGTTCCATAGTGTGACTGATCTTACAGTAGAGGTTCCATAGTGTGACCGCTCTTACAGTAGAGGTTCCATAGTGTGACCGCTCTTACAGTAGAGGTTCCATAGTGTGACTGCTCTTACAGTAGAGGCTCCATAGTGTGACTGATCTTACAGTAGAGGTTCCATAGTGTGACTGATCTTACAGTAGAGGCTCCATAGTGTGACTGCTCTTACAGTAGAGGTTCCATAGTGTGACTGCTCTTACAGTAGAGGTTCCATAGTGTGACTGCTCTTACAGTAGAGGTTCCATAGTGTGACTGCTCTTACAGTAGAGGTTCCATAGTGTGACTACTCTTACAATAGAGGGTCCATAGTGTGACTGCTCTTACAGTAGAGATTCCATAGTGTGACTGATCTTACAGTAGAGGCTCCATAGTGTGACTGCTCTTACAGTAGAGGTTCCATAGTGTGACTGCTCTTACAGTAGAGGTTCCATAGTGTGACTGCTCTTACAGTAGAAGTTCCATAGTGTGACCGCTCTTACAGTAGAGGTTTCATAGTGTGACCGCTCTTACAGTAGAGGTTCCATAGTGTGACTGCTCTTACAGTAGAGGGTCCATAGTGTGACTCATCTTACAGTAGAGGTTCCATAGTGTGACCGATCTTACAGTAGAGGTTCCATAGTGTGACCGCTCTTACAGTAGAGGTTCCATAGTGTGACCGCTCTTACAGTAGAGGTTCCATAGTGTGACCGCTCTTACAGTAGAGGTTCCATAGCGTGACCGCTCTTACAGTAGAGGGTCCATAGTGTGACCGCTCTTACAGTAGAGGTTCCATAGTGTGACTGATCTTACAGTAGAGGTTCCATAGTGTGACTGATCTTACAGTAGAGGTTCCATAGTGTGACTGATCTTACAGTAGAGGTTCCATAGTGTGACTGCTCTTACAGTAGAGGCACCATAGTGTGACTGCTCTTACAGTAGAGGCACCATAGTGTGACTGCTCTTACAGTAGAGGACCCATAGTGTGACTGCTCTTACAGTAGAGGCTCCATAGTGTGACTGATCTTACAGTAGAGGCTCCATAGTGTGACTGTTCTTACAGTAGAGGTTCCATAGTGTGACTGATCTTACAGTAGAGGTTCCATAGTGTGACTGTTCTTACAGTAGAGGCTCCATAGTGTGACTGCTCTTACAGTAGAGGTTCCATAGTGTGACTGATCTTACAGTAGAGGCTCCATAGTGTGACCGCTCTTACAGTAGAGGCTCCATAGTGTGACTGCTCTTACAGTAGAGGTTCCATAGTGTGACTGCTCTTACAGTAGAGGCTCCATAGTGTGACCGCTCTTACAGTAGAGGCTCCATAGTGTGACTGCTCTTACAGTAGAGGTTCCATAGTGTGACTGCTCTTACAGTAGAGGCTCCATAGTGTGACTGATCTTACAGTAGAGGTTCCATAGTGTGACTGCTCTTACAGTAGAGGCTCCATAGTGTGACTGCTCTTACAGTAGAGGCTCCATAGTGTGACTGATCTTACAGTAGAGGTTCCATAATGTGACTGATCTTACACTAGAGGTTCCATAGTGTGACTGATCTTACACTAGAGGTTCCATAGTGTGACTGCTCTTACAGTAGAGGTTCCATAGTGTGACTGCTCTTACAGTAGAGGTTCCATAGTGTGACTGCTCTTACAGTAGCGGTTCCATAGTGTGACTGCTCTTACAGTAGAGGTTCCATAGTGTGACTGCTCTTACAGTAGAGGCTCCATAGTGTGACTAATCTTACAGTAGAGGCTCCATAGTGTGACTGCTCTTACAGTAGAGGTTCCATAGTGTGACTGCTCTTACAGTAGAGGTTCCATAGTGTGACTGCTCTTACAGTAGAGGGTCCATAGTGTGACTCCTCTTACAGTAGAGGTTCCATAGTGTGACTGCTCTTACAGTAGAGGTTCCATAGTGTGACTGCTCTTACAGTAGAGGTTCTATAGTTTGACTGCTCTTACAGTAAAGAATCCGCGTCTATGCTGCTGGAAGGTAAGGATGACACAGTCACCTAATAACATATATTACAGAGTTTCATACAGTGACATGTATGACTACTTAATGCGGTATATTCGTCCACCAGGAGGCAGTGCTGGTCCAATGTTATTTCTTTTACAGGCTAATTTTGATTGTTTTCTGAAAAGTAACAGATAAATGAAAAAGAAAATACAAACCATAAGTATAAAATTTTGCAGCTCTGGACGCAACGCATTTACAGACATCTAGTATTTCTATGTCCGTTCTGTGGCCGCTGTTTTAGCCAGGATCACAACTACTGCCCCCTATATAAAAGAATATAACTACTATAATACTGCCCCCTATATAAAAGAATATAACTACTATAATACTGCCCCTATATACAAGAATATAACTACTATAATACTGCCCCCTATATACAAGAATATAACTACTATAATACTGCCCCCTATATACAAGAATATAACTACTATAATACTGCCCCCTATATACAAGAATATAACTACTATAATACTGCTCCTATATACAAGAATATAACTACTATAATACTGCTCCTATATATAAGAATATAACTACTATAATACTGCTCCCTATATACAAGAATATAACTACTATAACCCTGCTCCTATATACAAGAATATAACTACTATAATACTGTTCCCTATATACAAGAATATAACTACTATAATACTGCCCCCTATATACAAGAATATAACTACTATAATACTGCTCCTATATACAAGAATATAACTACTGTAATACTGCCCCCTATATACAAGAATATAACTACTATAATACTGTCCTATATACAAGAATATAACGACTATAATACTGCCCCTATATACAAGAATATAACTACTATAATACTGCCCCTATATACAAGAATATAACTACTATAATACTGCTCCTATATACAAGAATATAACTACTATAATACTGCCCCTATATACAAGAATAGAACTACTATAATACTGCCTCCTATATACAAGAATATAACTACTATAATACTGCCTCCTATATACAAGAATATAACTACTATAATACTGCTCCTATATACAAGAATATAACTACTATAATACTGCCTCCTATATACAAAAAATATAACTACTATAATACGGCCCCTATGTACAAGAATATAACTACTATAATGCTTCCCCTATATACAAGAATATAACTACTATAATACTGCCCCCTATATACAAGAATATAACTACAATAATACTGCCCCTATATACAAGAATATAACTACTATAATACTGCTCCTATATACAAGAATATAACTACAATAATACTGCTCCTATATACAAGAATATAACTACTATAATACTGCCCCTATATACAAGAATATAACTACTATAATACTGCTCCTATATACAAGAATATAACTACTATAATACTGCCCCTATATACAAGAATATAACTACTATAATACTGCCTCCTATATACAAGAATATAACTACTATAATACTGCCTCCTATATACAAGAATATAACTACTATAATACTGCTCCTATATACAAGAATATAACTACTATAATACTGCCTCCTATATACAAAAAATATAACTACTATAATACGGCCCCTATGTACAAGAATATAACTACTATAATACTGCTCCTATATATAAGAATATAACTACTATAATACTGCTCCTATATACAAGAATATAACTACTATAATACTGCCTCCTATATACAAAAAATATAACTACTATAATACGGCCCCTATGTACAAGAATATAACTACTATAATGCTTCCCCTATATACAAGAATATAACTACTATAATACTGCCTCCTATATACAAGAATATAACTACTATAATACTGCTCCTATATACAAGAATATAACTACTATAATACTGCCTCCTATATACAAAAAATATAACTACTATAATACGGCCCCTATGTACAAGAATATAACTACTATAATGCTTCCCCTATATACAAGAATATAACTACTATAATACTGCCCCCTATATACAAGAATATAACTACAATAATACTGCCCCTATATACAAGAATATAACTACTATAATACTGCTCCTATATACAAGAATATAACTACAATAATACTGCTCCTATATACAAGAATATAACTACTATAATACTGCTCCCTATATACAAGAATATAACTACTATAATACTGCCACTATACACAAGACTATCACTACTATAATACTGCCCCTATATACAAGAATATAACTACTATAATACTGCCTCCTATATACAAGAATATAACTACTATAATACTGCCCCTATATACAAGAATATAACTACTATACTGCCACCTATATACAAGAATATAACAACTATAATACTGCCACCTATATACAAGAATATAACGACTATAATACTGCCCCCTATATACAAGAATATAACTACTATAATACTGCCCCCTATATACAGGAATATAACTACTATAATACTGCCCCTATATAAAAGAATATAACTACTATAATACTGCTCCTATATACAAGAATATAACTACTGTAATACTGCCTCCTATATACAAGAATATAACTACTATAATACTGCCTCCTATATACAAGAATATAACTACTATAATACTGCCTCCTATATACAAAAAATATAACTACTATAATACGGCCCCTATGTACAAGAATATAACTACTATAATACTGCTCCCTATATACAAGAATATAACTACTATAATACTGCTCCTATATACAAGAATATAACTACTATAATACTGCTCCCTATATACAAGAATATAACTACTATAATACTGCTCCTATATACAAGAATATAACTACTATAATACTGCCTCCTATATACAAAAAATATAACTACTATAATACGGCCCCTATGTACAAGAATATAACTAATATAATGCTGCCCCTATATACAAGAATATAACTACTATAATACTGCCCCCTATATACAAGAATATAACTACTATAATACTGCCCCTATATACAAGAATATAACTACTATAATACTGCTCCTATATACAAGAATATAACTACAATAATACTGCTCCTATATACAAGAATATAACTACTATAATACTGCCACTATACACAAGACTATCACTACTAGAATACTGCCCCTATATACAAGAATATAACTACTATAATACTGCCTCCTATATACAAGAATATAACTACTATACTGCCACCTTTATACAAGAATATAACTACTATAATACTGCCCCTATATACAAGAATATAACTACTATACTGCCACCTTTATACAAGAATATAACTACTATAATACTGCCACCTATATACAAGAATATAACTACTATAATACTGCTCCTGTATACAAGAATATAACTGCTATAATACTGCCCCCTATATACAAGAATATAACTACTATAATACTGCCCCCTATATACAAGAATATAACTACTATAATACTGCCCCCTATATACAGGAATATAACTACTATAAGGGCGGGTTCACACATGGCGGAATTCCACTTAAATTCCGCTGCGGACACTCCGCAGCGTTAATCCGCAGCGGAGCCGTTTCTCCATTGACTTTCACTTTAATTTAGCAGTGTTCGTTTACACGATGCGTACAATTCCGCTGCGGAGCATAGGCTGCGGAGCGGAATTTGGTGTCCGCAGCATGCTCTGTCTGTTGCGGAGCAGTGGCGGACTCATGGCGGAATTTCTCCATTGACTTCAATGGAGATTCTAAGTTCCGCAATGAAGTCCGCAGCTGTCATGCACATGTCATGTGTGCTGCGGATGCGTCTTGCTTTTTTAACTTGACATTTCTTCATTCTGGCTGGACCTAGGTATTTCTAGGTCTACAGCCAGACTGAGGAAGTCAATGGGGCTCCCGTAATGACGGGAGCGTTGCTAGGAGACGTCTGTAAATAGTCACTGTCCAGGGTGCTGAAAGAGTTAAGCGATCGGCAGTAACTGTTTCTGCACCCGGGACAGTGACTACCGATCCCAATATACATGTATCTGTAAAAAAACATATAAGTTCATACTTACCGAGAACTCCCTGCGTCTGTCTCCAGTCCGGCCTCCCAGGATGACGTTTCAGTGTAAGTGACGGCTGCAGCCAATCACAGGCCAAGCACAGGCTGCAGCGGTCACATGGACTGGCGCGTCATCCAGGGAGGTCGGGCTGGATGCCGAAAGAGGGACGCGTCACCAAGACAACGGCCGGTAAGTATGAAAATCGTTTACTTTCACTAGGGAAAGTGCTGTCCCTTCTCTCTATCCTGCACTGATAGGGAGAAGGGAAGCACTTTTCCCGCAGTCTGCAGCAGCTAGTCCGCATCAATGTACTGCACATTTTGTGCAGATCCGCTGCAGAATCTGCAACGCAGATTCTGTGCGGCATCGATGCGGACAGTTGCGGAGGAATTCCGCCATGTGTGGTCATGCCCTAATACTGCTCCTATATACAAGAATATAACTACTATAATACTGCTCCCTATATACAAGAATATAACTACTATAATACTGCCCCTATATACAAGAATATAACTACTATAATACTGCCTCCTATATACAAGAATATAACTACTATAATACTGCCTCCTATATACAAGAATATAACTACTATAACATTGCCCCT
The DNA here is from genome assembly GCF_050947455.1 of Rhinoderma darwinii. Lineage (NCBI taxonomy): Eukaryota > Metazoa > Chordata > Amphibia > Anura > Rhinodermatidae > Rhinoderma > Rhinoderma darwinii. The sequence continues at coordinate 309,653 of NW_027461824.1, forward strand.
ATATACAAGAATATAACTACTATAATACTGCCCCTATATACAAGAATATAACTACTATAATACTGCCCCCTATATACAAGAATATAACTACTATAATACTGCCCCTATATACAAGAATATAACTACTATAATACTGCTCCTATATACAACAATATAACTACTATAATACTGCCCCCTATATACAAGAATATAACTACTATAATACTGCTTCTATAAACCAGAATATAACTACTATAATACTGCCCCCTATATACAAGAATATAACTACTATAATACTGCCCCCTATATACAAGAATATAACTACTATAATACTGCTCCTATATACAAGAATATAACTACTATAATACTGCCCCTATATACAAGAATATAATTACTAGAATACTGCCCCTATATAAAAAAATATAATTACTATAATACTGCCCCTATATACAAGAATATAACTACTATAATACTGCTCCCTATATACAAGAATATAACTACTATAATACTGCCCTATATACAAGAATATAACTACTATAATACTGCCCCTATATACAAGAATATCACTACTATAATACTGCCCCTATATACAAGAATATAACTACTATAATACTGCTCCTATATACAATATAACTACTATAATACTGCCTCCTATATACAAGAATATAACTACTATAATACTGCCCCTATATACAAGAATATAACTACTATACTGTCCCCTATATACAAGAATATAACTACTATAATACTGCCCCCTATATACAAGAATATAACTACTATAATGCGGCTCCCTATATACAAGAATATAACTACTATAATACTGCCCCTATATACAAGAATATAACTACTATAATACCGCCCCCTATATACAAGAATATAACTACTATAATACTGTCCCTATATACAAGAATATAACTACTATAATACCGCCCCCTATATACAAGAATATAACTACTATAATACTGCTCCTATATACAAGAATATAACTACCATAATACTGCCCCCCTATATACAAGAATATAACTACTATAATACTGCCTCCTATATATACAAGAATATAACTACTATAATACTGTTCCTATATACAAGAATATAACTACTATAATACTGCTCCTATATACAAGACTATAACTACTATAATACTGCTCCTATATCCAAGAATATAACTACTATAATACTGCCCCTATATACAAGAATATAACTACTATAATACTGCCCCTATATACAAGAATATAACTTCTATAATACTGCTCCTATATACAAGAATATAACTACTATAATACTGCACCTATATACAAGAATATAACTACTATAATACTGCTCCTATATACAAGAACATAACTACTATAATACTGCTCCTATATACAAGAATATAACTACTATAATACTGCTCCTATATACAAGAATATAACTACTGTAATACTGCCCCCTATATACACAAGTATATAACTACTATAATACTGCTCCTATATACAAGAATATAACTACTATAATACTGCCTCTATATACAAGAATATAACTACTATAATACTGCTCCTATACACAAGAGTATAACTACTATAATACTGCTCCCTATATACAAGAATATAACTACTATAATACTGCTCCTATATACAAGAATATAACTACTATAATACTGCCCCTTTATACAAGAATATAACTACTATAATACTGCCCCCTATATACAAGAATATAACTACTATAATACTGCTCCTATATACAAGAATATAACTACTGTAATACTGCCTCCTATATACAAGAATATAACTACTATAATACTGCTCCTATATACAAGAATATAACTACTATAATACTGCCTCCTATATACAAAAAATATAACTACTATAATACGGCCCCTATGTACAAGAATATAACTACTATAATGCTTTCCCTATATACAAGAATATAACTACTATAATACTGCCCCCTATATACAAGAATATAACTACAATAATACTGCCCCTATATACAAGAATATAACTACTATAATACTGCTCCTATATACAAGAATATAACTACAATAATACTGCTCCTATATACAAGAATATAACTACTATAATACTGCCCCTATATACAAGAATATAACTACTATAATACTGCCTCCTATATACAAGAATATAACTACTATAATACTGCCCCTATATACAAGAATATAACTACTATACTGCCACCTATATACAAGAATATAACTACTATAATACTGCCACCTATATACAAGAATATAACTACTATAATACTGCTCCTGTATACAAGAATATAACTGCTATAATACTGCCCCCTATATACAAGAATATAACTACTATAATACTGCCCCCTATATACAAGAATATAACTACTATAATACTGCCCCCTATATACAGGAATATAACTACTATAATACTGCCCCCTATATAAAAGAATATAACTACTATAATACTGCCCCCTATATACAAGAATATAACTACTATAATACTGCTCCTATATACAAGAATATAACTACTATAATACTGCTCCTATATACAAGAATATAACTACTATAATACTGCCCCCTATATAAAAGAATATAACTACTATAATACTGCCCCCTATATAAAAGAATATAACTACTATATTACTGCCCCCTATATACAAGAATATAACTACTATAATACTGCTCCTATATACAAGAATATAACTACTATAATACTGCCCCCTATATACAAGAATATAACTACTATAATACTGCCCCCTATATACAAGAATATAACTACTATAATACTGCCCCCTATATACAAGAATATAACTACTATAATACTGCTCCTATATACAAGAATATAACTACTATAATACTGCTCCTATATACAAGAATATAACTACTATAATACTGCCCCCTATATAAAAGAATATAACTACTATAATACTGCCCCCTATATAAAAGAATATAACTACTATATTACTGCTACTATATACAAGAATATAACTACTATAATACTGCTCCCTATATACAAGAATATAACTACTATAATACTGTTCCCTATATACAAGAATATAACTACTATAATACTGTTCCCTATATACAAGAATATAACTAGTATAATACTGCTCCTATATACAAGAATATAACTACTATAATACTGTCCCCTATATACAAGAATATAACTACTATAATACTGCCCCCTATATACAAGAATATAACTACTATAATACTGCCACTATATACAAGAATATAACTACTAAATACTGCCCCCTATATACAAGAATATATCTACTATAATACTGCCCCTTTATATAAGAATATAACTACTATAATACTGCCTCCTATATACAAGAATATAACTACTATAATACTGCTCCTATATACAAGAATATAACTACTATAATACTGCTCCTATATACAAGAACATAACTACTATAATACTGCCCCTATATACAAGAATATAACTTCTATAATACTGCCCCCTATATACAAGAATATAACTACGATAATACTGCCCCTATATACAAGAATATAACTACTATAATACTGCCCCTATATACAAGAATATAACTACTATAATACTGCCCCCTATATACAAGAATATAACTACTATAATACTGCTCCTATATACAAGAATATAACTACTGTAATACTGCCTCCTATATACAAGAATATAACTACTATAATACTGCTCCTATATACAAGAATATAACTACTATAATACTGCCTCCTATATACAAAAAATATAACTACTATAATACGGCCCCTATGTACAAGAATATAACTAATATAATGCTGCCCCTATATACAAGAATATAACTACTATAATACTGCCCCTATATACAAGAATATAACTACTATAATACTGCCCCTATATACAAGAATATAACTACTATAATACTGCTCCTATATACAAGAATATAACTACAATAATACTGCTCCTATATACAAGAATATAACTACTATAATACTGCCACTATACACAAGACTATCACTACTATAATACTGCCCCTATATACAAGAATATAACTACTATAATACTGCCTCCTATATACAAGAATATAACTACTATAATACTGCTCCTATATACAGGAATATAACTACTATAATACTGCCCCTATATACAAGAATATAACTACTATACTGCCACCTTTATACAAGAATATAACTACTATAATACTGCCACCTATATACAAGAATATAACTACTATAATACTGCTCCTATATACAAGAATATAACTGCTATAATATTGCCCCATATATACAAGAATATAACTACTATAATACTGCCCCCTATATACAGGAATATAACTACTATAATACTGCTCATATATACAAGAATATAACTACTATAATACTGCTCCCTATATACAAGAATATAACTACTATAATACTGCCCCTATATACAAGAATATAACTACTATAACATTGCCCCTATATACAAGAATATAACTACTATAATACTGCCCCTATATACAAGAATATAACTACTATAATACTGCCCCCTATATACAAGAATATAACTACTATAATACTGCCCCTATATACAAGAATATAACTACTATAATACTGCTCCTATATACAAGAATATAACTACTATAATACTGCCCCCTATATACAAGAATATAACTACTATAATACTGCTTCTATAAACCAGAATATAACTACTATAATACTGCCCCCTATATACAAGAATATAACTACTATAATACTGCCCCCTATATACAAGAATATAACTACTATAATACTGCTCCTATATACAAGAATATAACTACTATAATACTGCCCCTATATACAAGAATATAATTACTATAATACTGCCCCTATATAAAAAAATATAATTACTATAATACTGCCCCTATATACAAGAATATAACTACTATAATACTGCTCCCTATATACAAGAATATAACTACTATAATACTGCCCCTATATACAAGAATATAACTACTATAATACTGCCCCTATATACAAGAATATCACTACTATAATACTGCCCCTATATACAAGAATATAACTACTATAATACTGCTCCTATATACAATATAACTACTATAATACTGCCTCCTATATACAAGAATATAACTACTATAATACTGCCCCTATATACAAGAATATAACTACTATACTGTCCCCTATATACAAGAATATAACTACTATAATACTGCCCCCTATATACAAGAATATAACTATTATAATGTGGCTCCCTATATACAAGAATATAACTACTATATTACTGCCCCTATATACAAGAATATAACTACTATAATACCGCCCCCTATATACAAGAATATAACTACTATAATACTGTCCCTATATACAAGAATATAACTACTATAACACCGCCCCCTATATACAAGAATATAACTACTATAATACTGCTCCTATATACAAGAATATAACTACCATAATACTGCCCCCCTATATACAAGAATATAACTACTATAATACTGCCTCCTATATATACAAGAATATAACTACTATAATACTGTTCCTATATACAAGAATATAACTACTATAATACTGCTCCTATATACAAGACTATAACTACTATAATACTGCTCCTATATACAAGAATATAACTACTATAATACTGCCCCTATATACAAGAATATAACTACTATAATACTGCCCCTATATACAAGAATATAACTTCTATAATACTGCTCCTATATACAAGAATATAACTACTATAATACTGCACCTATATACAAGAATATAACTACTATAATACTGCTCCTATATGCAAGAACATAACTACTATAATACTGCTCCTATATACAAGAATATAACTACTATAATACTGCTCCTATATACAAGAATATAACTACAATAATACTGCTCCTATATACAAGAATATAACTACTATAATACTGCCCCCTATATACAAGAATATAACTACTATAATACTGCCTCCTATATATACAAGAATATAACTACTATAATACTGCTCCTATATACAAGAATATAACTACTATAATACTGCTCCTATATACAAGAATATAACTACTATAATACTGCTCCTATGTATAAGAATATAACTACCATAATACTGCTCCTATGTACAGGAATTTAACTACTATAATACTGCCCCCTATATACAAGAATATAACAACTATAATACTGCTCCCTATATACAAGAATATAACTACTATAATACTGCTCCCTATATACAAGAATATAACTACTATAATACTGCCTCCTATATACAATAATATAACTACTATAATACTGCTCCTATATACAAGAATATAACTACTATAATACTGCTCCTATATACAAGAATATAACTACTGTAATACTGTCCCCTATATACACAAGTATATAACTACTATAATACTGCTCCTATATACAAGAATATAACTACTGTAATACTGCCCCCTATAGACACAAGTATATAACTACTATAATACTGCTCCTATATACAAGAATATAACTACTATAATACTGCCCCTATATACAAGAATATAACTACTATAATACTGCCCCTATATACAAGAATATAACTTCTATATTACTGCTCCTATATACAAGAATATAACTACTATAATACTGCACCTATATACAAGAATATAACTACTATAATACTGCTCCTATATGCAAGAACATAACTACTATAATACTGCTCCTATATACAAGAATATAACTACTATAATACTGCTCCTATATACAAGAATATAACTACAATAATACTGCTCCTATATACAAGAATATAACTACTATAATACTGCCCCCTATATACAAGAATATAACTACTATAATACTGCCTCCTATATATACAAGAATATAACTACTATAATACTGCTCCTATATACAAGAATATAACTACTATAATACTGCTCCTATATACAAGAATATAACTACTATAATACTGCTCCTATGTATAAGAATATAACTACCATAATACTGCTCCTATGTACAGGAATTTAACTACTATAATACTGCCCCCTATATACAAGAATATAACAACTATAATACTGCTCCCTATATACAAGAATATAACTACTATAATACTGCTCCCTATATACAAGAATATAACTACTATAATACTGCCTCCTATATACAATAATATAACTACTATAATACTGCTCCTATATACAAGAATATAACTACTATAATACTGCTCCTATATACAAGAATATAACTACTGTAATACTGCCCCCTATATACACAAGTATATAACTTCTATAATACTGCTCCTATATACAAGAATATAACTACTATAATACTGCCTCTATATACAAGAATATAACTACTATAATACTGCTCCTATATACAAGAATATAACTACTGTAATACTGCCCCCTATATACACAAGTATATAACTACTATAATACTGCTCCTATATACAAGAATATAACTACTGTAATACTGCCCCCTATAGACACAAGTATATAACTACTATAATACTGCTCCTATATACAAGAATATAACTACTATAATACTGCCTCTATATACAAGAATATAACTACTATAATACTGCTCCTATACACAAGAGTATAACTACTATAATACTGCACCTATATACAAGAATATAACTACTATAATACTGCTCCTATATACAAGAATATAACTACTATAATACTGCACCTATATACAAGAATATAACTACTATAATACTGCCCCCTATATACAAGAATATAACTACTATAATACTGCCCCTATATACAAGAATATAACTACTATAATACTGCTCCTATATACAAGAATATAACTACTATAATACTGCCCCTATATACAAGAATATAACTACTATAATACTGCCTCCTATATACAAGAATATAACTACTATAATACTGCCCCCTATCTACAAGAATATAACTACTATAATACTGCCCCTATATACAAGACTATAACTACTATAATACTGCCCCCTATATACAAGAATATAACTACTATAATACTGCCCCCTATATACAAGAATATAACTACTATAATACTGCCCCCTATATACAAGAATATAACTACTATAATACTGCCCCCTATATACAAGAATATAACTACTATAATACTGCCCCCTATATACAAGAATATAACTACTATAATACTGCCCCCTATATACAAGAATATAACTGCTATAATACTGCCTCCTATACACAAGAATATAACTACTATAATACTGCCCCCTATATACAAGAATATAACTACTATAATACTGCTCCAATATACAAGAATATAACTACTATAATACTGCCCCTATATACAAGAATATAACTACTATAATACTGCCCCCTATATACAAGAATATAACTACTATAATACTGCCCCCTATATACAAGAATATAACTGCTATAATACTGCCTCCTATACACAAGAATATAACTACTATAATACTGCCCCCTATATACAAGAATATAACTACTATAATACTGCCCCTATATACAAGAATATAACTACTATAATACTGCTCCTATATACAAGAATATAACTACTATAATACTGCCCCTATATACAAGAATATAACTACTATAATACTGCCTCCTATATACAAGAATATAACTACTATAATACTGCCCCCTATATACAAGAATATAACTACTATAATACTGCTCCTATATACAAGAATATAACTACTATAATACTGCTCCTATATACAAGAATATAATTACTATAATACTGCCCCCTATCTACAAGAATATAACTACTATAATACTGCCCCCTATATACAAGAATATAATTACTATAATACTGCCCCTATATACAAGAATATAACTACTATAATACTGCCTCCTATATACAAGAATATAACTACTATAATACTGCCCCCTATATACAAGAATATAACTACTATAATACTGCTCCTATATACAAGAATATAACTACTATAATACTGCTCCTATATACAAGAATATAACTACTATAATACTGCCCCCTATCTACAAGAATATAACTACTATAATACTGCCCCTATATACAAGACTATAACTACTATAATACTGCCCCCTATATACAAGAATATAACTACTATAATACTGCCCCCTATATACAAGAATATAACTACTATAATACTGCCCCTATATAAAAAAATATAATTACTATAATACTGCCCCTATATACAAGAATATAACTACTATAATACTGCCCCTATATACAAGACTATAACTACTATAATACTGCTCCAATATACAAGAATATAACTACTATAATACTGCCCCTATATACAAGAATATAACTACTATAATACTGCCCCCTATATACAAGAATATAACTACTATAATACTGCTCCAATATACAAGAATATAACTACTATAATACTGCCCCCTATATACAAGAATATAACTACTATAATTATCTTTTTTATTTGAAAACTTGCAACAAAATATTACAATACCTTTGGAATACACTCATAACAGATATAGAAAATAAACGTATGTCCCTTCATAACATCACAATCATTAAACAAACCATAATATATGAATATTGCTCCAGTATAGATTGTTTCAACTATTTTTCATGATATTATTCTAGACAGTATTACAGGAGAGTTCTTCTATATTGGTGCCCGGGCAGCATCGCGCACACCACAGAGGGTACACGGTCACCACATTTATGACATATAGTGAACCTCTATGATATAAACTGAGTTTGGGCTAGAAGTCTCCATACAGCAGCTGAGAGTTTCACTGTCCCACTAGATGCGGTGACTGCAGGGACACAGCAGGGACATTACTCTGTAGATAAGTCTCTTATATAAAGATGACATTGGTTGTGTCGTCAGACAGACGCTGGAATAGCGCCTGCCCCTATTCTTCACACTGTTCACGTTAATAGGAGGCGATTTTCAGCCTCATCCTGGTTACATGTCTTTCCTACTTTTTTTCCTTCTTCCACTGCTATGTCCCGTTACACCCCATCTTTTAGTGGACATTGGGGGGTCAGAGTCTTCATCCTGAGGTTCGTCATCTGGGTTGTGTGAGGAGACTTGCTCCATCTCTGCTTCTTCTTCCTGGTCATCTTCTCCCAGCGCACAGTAACGTCCCCCAGTTATCGCCAGCACTGGAGACTCCGGTGATTTCTTTGCAGCAGTGATTTTTTTCCTAGAAGAATTATCTGTTTTACTTCTCCTTTTAACCGTCTGAAATCCCTCCTCATCGATACTGGTCGCTGCGGCTGGATCAGCTGGTTCCTTACTGGTCGCTGCGGCTAGATCTGCTGGTTCCTTACTGGTCGCTGTGGCTAGATCTGCTGGTTCCTTACTGGTCGCTACAGCTGGATCAGCTGGTTTTTTACTGGTCGCTGCGGCTAGATCTGCTGGTTTCTTACTGGTCGCTGCGGCTAGATCTGCTGGTTTATTACTGTCCGCCACGGCTGAATCAGCTGGTTTTTTACTGGCCGCTGCGGCTGGATCAGCTGGTTCCTTACTGTTCGTTGCGGCTGGATCAGCTGGTTCTTTACTGTTCACTGCGGCTGGATCAGCTGGTTCCTTACTGGTCGCTGCGGCTGGATCAGCTGGTTCTTTACTGGTCGCTGCGGCTGGATCAGCTGGTTCCTTACTGGTCGCTGCGGCTAGATCAGCTTGTTCTTTACTGGTCGCTGCGGCTGGATCAGCTGGTTCCTTACTGGTCGCTGCGGCTGGATCAGCTGGTTTTTTACTGGTCGCTGGGGCTGGATCCGCTGGTTCCTTACTGGTGTTGGGCAGATGTTTAGATGTTTTGGTGACAGAGTGACTGGATATTTTGCTTTTAGCATGACCTCTATTTTCAGTGGCTGGTGACACTTGTGCAGCATCCACAGATGGGACATTTGTCTCTGGAGCAGGGTCTCTGGTACTTTGGCTCACATCCTCGCTGGGGCTTCCAGGTACTGGGGTTGTATCTATAAATATGGAGACATCCTCCTGGTCTTCCTCCATGGCTTCTTTAAAGGTCTCCTCCTTATTATGTTCTGCATGCGGACACTCCCGGAATGTATGTCCAGGTCCTAAGCACAGGTTACAGATGACAGGCCCTGTACAATCGTCCTTCACATGCCCAAACTGACCACATAGTGAGCACTTAATATGGGAACAGTTGAATGCCAGGTGTCTGCCCCCACATCTATGGCACAGTCGCGGTTGACCAGGGTAGTAACATACGCCTCTCTCCGAGCCCAGGTAGAAGGAGTGTGGCAGATGTCTGGTCACTCCATTCTCCTGAACCAGCTGGATCTTGACAGAATATCCTCCATTCCAGATCTCCTCCTCATCATAGATCTTTGTTGGCGGTCTCTTCACCTCACAATATCTGCTCAACCAGTGCTGCAAATCTGCCAGAGCCACCACCTCAGACTGGAACAGGACGGTGGCGGTGACTACCTGGGGTTTAGTCAGCTGGATGACATGTAGATGCTCCCACATCGCGTGCTCCTTTGTATCGTTATAAATACTCCAGAACAAGTCTAGACTATATTGCAGCTTGAAACTGATGTCATAATTCCTGCTGGAGGGAACGTGGATCAGAGCGAACACCTCAGAAGCTTTAAACTTCATAAACTCCTTCAACAAAACTTTCCCAATGTAGAGTCTGGAGGGGATGTTTTCCTCTGGTCCTGAGTACCTGATTCTGACCGCGTTCCTCCTCTGAGGTGCGGGGTTAGTCGGTCTTGTGACGCTGGAGAACAGTCTCCTGCACTGAGGTCTGTCAGCAGGTGGGTCAGGACTGGACCTCTCCTCAGCTGATTGTACTGCAGATCCTCCTGTGTCTGCTCCTGATCGCTGTGTAACCTGCACTCCATTCACTAACACTGCGGACGGCTGAACCTCCAGAACAGGGTCTGCAATGTCCGCCTCAGCCTGTGCCGCTGGTTCATCAGATATCAGACTGTCAATCACCGCGCTGAGCGAGGTCTCACTTACAATGTCAGTATATGTGGCACTTTCTTGCTCACTCCCAGGAGTGCCACTCGCATTCCCTTCATCAGTACTGCACATAGAGACTACTGCAGTTAACCCCTCGTCAGCTGGCACACATTTCTCTGCAGCTTTAGCAGCATTTGTGTTGACTGATTGCACAGACCCCACACATGATGAGAGATGTGATCCTCCAGCCACTGCACACTCATATCTTCCAGGGTTTCCCTGCGCCACAATATTATAGTCAGTGTCTTTTTTTGCAATGATATTTTTTCTCTTCACAGTTTGGGCTCGGGTCTCCCTTTTGTTCTCCATTGCCCGGTTCTTTATTTTGGGTACCGTGCATGATTCTTTCTGCAATCTCTCCTTCAATATCACCAGCTCACGTGTGCAAACATCCAGACACTCACATTTCATCAGCTTTGCCTTTGGATCAGTCTCTTGGTTAATTTCAGTTCTCAACTTGCGAACTTGCATTTCCATTTTAAAGATATTTTTCTTTGTCATTTTTGTGCACAATTCACCAACATCATGAGATTCAGTTGACTCACCAGCCACCATTTCCAGATCATCACCTCCACCATCTCCATGCTGCAGGCCAAACTCCAGACTCTGGGCTTTCCCAGGATCATCAGCCGAGGACCCCTCCCCTCCACCTGGGTCAGAAGCCATGCATAGTCCTAACAGGGAGCTCACAAGCACACGTCTATCCTCTCCTATGGACAAGAATAGAACTACTATAATACTGCTCCTATATACAAGAATATAATTACTATAATACTGCCCCTATATACAAGAATATAACTACTATAATACTGCTCCTATATACAAGAATATAACTACTATAATACTGCCCCCTATATACAAGAATATAACTACTATGATACTGCTCCTATATACAAGAATATAACTACTATAATACTGCTCCTATATACAAGAATATAACTACTATAATACTGCCCCTATATACAAGAATATAACTACTATAATACTGCCCCCTATATACAAGAATATAACTACTATAATACTGCTCCGATATACAAGACTATAACTACTATAATACTGCCCCTATATACAAGAATATAACTACTATAATACTGCTCCTATATACAAGAATATAACTACTATAATACTGCCCCTATATACAAGAATATAATTACTATAATACTGCTCCGATATACAAGACTATAACTACTATAATACTGCCCCTATATACAAGACTATAACTACTATAATACTGCCCCTATATACAAAAATATAACCACTATAATACTGCCCCCATATACAAGAATATAACTACTATAATACTGCCCCTATATACAAGAATATAACTACTATAATACTGCCCCCTATATACAAGAATATAACCACTATAATACTGCCCCCATATACAAGAATATAACTACTATAATACTGCCCCTATATACAAGAATATAACTACTATAATACTGCCCCTATATACAAGAATATAACTGCTATAATACTGCCCCTATATACAAGAATATAACTACTATAATACTGCCCCCTATATACAAGAATATAACTACTATAATACTGCCTCTATATACAAGAATATAACTACTATAATACTGCCCCCTATATACAAGAATATAACTACTATAATACTGCCCCCTATATACAAGAATATAACTACTATAATACTGCTCCTATATACAAGAATATAACTACTATAATACTACCCCTATATACAAGAATATAACTACTATAATACTGCCCCCTATATACAAGAATATAACTACTATAATACTGCTCCTATATACAAGAATATAACTACTATAATACTGCTCCTATATACAAGAATATAACTACTATAATACTGCTCCCTATATATAAGAATATAACTACTATAATACTGCCCCCTATATACAAGAATATAACTACTATAATACTGCCCCATATATACAAGAATATAACTACTATAATACTGCTCCTATATACAAGAATATAACTACTATAATACTGCTCCTATATACAAGAATATAACTACTATAATACTGCTCCTATATACAAGAATATAACTACTATAATACTGCTCCTATATACAAGAATATAACTACTATAATACTGCCCCCTATATACAAGAATAGAACAACTATAATACTGCCCCTATATACAAGAATATAACTACTATAATACTGCCCCTATATACAAGAATATAACTACTATAATACTGCCCCTATATACAAGAATATAACTACTATAATACTGCCCCCTATATACAAGAATATAACTACTATAATACTGCTTCTATATACAATAATATAACTACTATAATACTGCCCCCTATATACAAGAATATAACTACTATAATACTGCCCCCTATATACAAGAATATAACTACTATAATACTGCCCCCTATATACAAGAATATAACTACTATAATACTGCTCCCTATATACAAGAATATAACTACTATAATACTGCCCCTATATACAAGAATATAACTACTATAATACTGCTCCTATATACAAGAATATAACTACTATAATACTGCTCCCTATATACAAGAATATAACTACTATAATACTGCCGCTATATACAAGAATATAACTACTATAATACTGCTCCTATATACAAGAATATAACTACTATAATACTGCTCCTATATACAAGAATATAACTACTATAATACTGCTCCTATATACAAGAATATAACTACTATAATACTGCTCCCTATATACAAGAATATAACTACTATAATACTGCTCCTATATACAAGAATATAACTACTATAATACTGCTCCTATATACAAGAATATAACTACTATAATACTGCTCCTATATACAAGAATATAACTACTATAATACTGCTCCCTATATACAAGAATATAACTACTATAATACTGCTCCCTATATACAAGAATATAACTACTATAATACTGCCCCTATATACAAGAATATAACTACTTTAATACTGCTTCCTATATACAAGAATATAACTACTATAATACTGCTCCCTATATACAAGAATATAACTACTATAAGGGCATGACCACACATGGCGGAATTCCTCCGCAACTGTCCGCATCAATGCCGCACAGAATCTGCGTTGCAGATTCTGCAGCGGATCTGCACAAAATGTGCAGAAAATTGATGCGGACTGGCCGCTGCGGACTGCAGGAAAAGTGCTTCTCTTCTCCCTATTCAGTGCAGGATAGAGAGAAGGGACAGCACTTTCCCTAGTGAAAGTCAAAGAAATTCATACTTACCGCCCGTTGTCTTGGTGACGCGTCCCTCTTTCGGCATCCGGCCCGACCTCCCTGGATGACGCACCAGTCCATGTGACCGCTGCAGCCTGTGCTTGGCCTGTGATTGGCTGCAGCCGTCACTTACACTGAAACGTCATCCTGGGAGGCCGGACTGGAGACAGACGCAGGGAGTTCTCGGTAAGTATGAACTTATATGTTTTTTTACAGATACATGTATATTGAGATCGGTAGTCACTGTCCCGGGTGCAGAAACAGTTACTGCCGATCGCGTAACTCTTTCAGCACCCTGGACAGTGACTATTTACAGACGTCTCCTAGCAACGCTCCCGTCATTACGGGAGCCCCATTGACTTCCTCAGTCTGGCTGTAGACCTAGAAATACATAGGTCCAGCCAGAATGAAGAAATGTCATGGTAGTAAAAACAATACGCTCCGCAGCACACATAAGATCTGCGGACTTCATTGCGGAATTTTGACTCTCCATTGAAGTCAATGGAGAAATTCCGCCATGAGTCCGCAACCAGTCCGCCACTGCTCCGCAACAGACAGAGCATGCTGCGGACACCAAATTCCGCTCCGCAGCCTATGCTCCGCAGCGGAATTGTACGCATCGTGTAAACGAACACTGCTAAATTAAAGTGAAAGTCAATGGAGAAACGGCTCCGCTGCGGATTAACGCTGCGGAGTGTCCGCAGCGGAATTTAAGTGAAATTCCGCCATGTGTGAACCCGCCCTAATACTGCTCCTATATACAAGAATATAACTACTATAATACTGCTCCTATATACAAGAATATAACTACTATAATACTGCTCCTATATACAAGAATATAACTACTATAATACTGCCCCTATATACAAGAATATAACTACTATAATACTGCCTCCTATATACAAGAATATAACTACTATAATACTGCTCCTATATACAAGAATATAACTGCTATAATACTGCCCCCCATATACAAGAATATAACTACTATAATACTACCCCCTATATACAAGAATATAACTACTATAATACTGCTCCTATATACAAGAATATAACTACTATAATACTGCCTCCTATACACAAGAATATAACTACTATAATACTGCCTCCTATATACAAGAATATAACTACTATAATACTGCTCCTATATACAAGAATATAACTACTATAATACTGCCTCCTATATACAAGAATATAACTACTATAATACTGTTCCTATGTACAAGAATATAACTACTATAATACTGCCCCCTATATACAAGAATATAACTGCTATAATACTGCTCCCTATATACAAGAATATAACTACTATAATACTGCTCCTATATACAAGACTATAACTACTATAATACTGCTCCTATATACAAGAATATAACTACTATAATACTGCCCCTATATACAAGAATATCACTACTATAATACTGCCCCTATATACAAGAATATAACTACTATAATACTGCTCCCTATATGCAGGAATATAACTACTATAATACTGCCCCCTATATACAAGAATATAACTACTATAATACTGCCCCCTATATACAAGAATATAACTACTATAATACTGTCCCCTATATACAAGAATATAACTACTATAATACTGCCCCCTATATACAAGAATATAACTACATATAATACTGCCCCCTATATACAAGAATATATCTACTATAATACTGCCATCTATATACAAGAATATAACTACTATAATACTGCTCCTATATACAAGAATATAACTACTATAATACTGCCCCTATATACAGGAATATAACTACTATAATACTGCTCCCTATATACAAGAATATAACTACTATAATACTGCCCCCTATATACAAGAATATAACTACTATAATACTGCCCCCTATATACAAGAATATAACTACTATAATACTGCTCCTATATACAAGAATATAATTACTATAATACTGCCCCCTATATACAAGAATATAACTACTATAATACTGCTCCTATATACAAGAATATAACTACTATAATACTGCTCCTATATACAAGAATATAACTACTATAATACTGCTCCTATATACAAGAATATAACTACTATAATACTGCTCCCTATATACAAGAATATAACTACTATAATACTGCTCCTATATACAAGAATATAACTACTATAATACTGCTCCTTTTGCTATTGAGTGATTGGTTGTTTTTTGGGATTGTTCAGTTCGTTAGTTTCTTAATATATAGTTTTTGTACTACTCTACTCATCATCCAGGTTGCATTCCAACATGATTTTCTACATCTCTTTATATTATAGTTATCTTTAGTGAAGGATCGGTGAGACCCCTGTGCACATCTTGTTGAGAGTTGTAGTTGTGCCATGATTGTGCCCTCCTCTTATGTGATGTGACTGGTTATATCCTGATAGCAGGTGCAGCGCGGGGATTTTTTTGGGTGTCAGGGTGCTGTCCCCTCCCCCCCCAGCTTCAGAGCGTCCGCTCCCCTCCCCCGCCTCTTCAGCTGCTGTGAACTTCATGTAAAGTAGTGGAAATAAAACTGAAAACGGGGAAGTCCAGATGTGGCTCCCGGATCTCAGCTGCACGCACTTTGCCTGTAGAGCCGGCGGCGCGGACCCTCTCCCCAACATCCCAGCCCAGGACCAGGACACCAGGGACTTTGCCCCATCAGCCCCGGGATCATGGAGGACACAATGTAGGAGCTTTTCCTGATACTCATCATTGGGGGTTTGTTGCTCAGGGGTCAGTCTGTGGGTCGTGGGGGTCAGAGCTCGGACATGGCTTTACAGGGTTGGGTGGGATTTGGGGAGGGGGCGTATTGTGTCCTGATTTTCCATGTGAGGGGTCAATGAAACTTTATGTATGTTTGTGTTTCTGGATTTTATATTGAGGGGGGGGGGTTTATGGGGGGCACAGGCGACGATCTCCGGTCATCTTGCCCCCCGCCCTGGCCATGTCTTCATCCACATCTACTGTAGGGGATGGGGAATTACATTGTAAAGTAGAGCTCTGTCCCATCCCCTATAGGACATCTTTAGAGGGTCGGGGATGGGAGGAAACAGAGGACCCTTCCCCTGGACCCCCATAAGAAGATGCTGTCACCTCCCTCCCATGAGAAGCGGCTGAACCAGAGTCATGAAGACTGGGGGCCCCACTGCAAACATAAGAAAGGGCCCCTCATTACCGCCCGTTTCCTCCAAGACAACGGGTCTGGTGTCCGTGTCCCCCCCCCCCCACACCCTTCCCTTGACTCTTGGACCAGTTCTCAACTTCTTCACCCAGTGGCAGTGGGGATGGGACCAACTGGGCCGGGCTGGGCCCCTCTCTACAGGGGCCCCATAGCAGCCCCATGTTCTGCCTCTGTGATGTGTGTCCAGTAAATGAAGCTTCATCTCCGTATAATGAAAAGTTCTGCAGTTTTTTTTAATAGACTTTGTGTTTCATGTCCTTTTCAAGAGCTCTGCTTGCTGTCATGGAACAGGAACATTCTTGTTTAGATCCAGAGGCTTATAGGGGTTTCGGGGGTTAAGAAAACACGGCTGCTTGCTTCCACATGTTGTGTGCGGCATTACAGCTCAATCCACAACTTTAGCAGAGCTGACTTGCAATACCAGACACAGCCTGTGCACAGGTGTGGCGCTGATTCTGAAAGGCGGCAGTCTGTCAGAACCTAGTCCTGCTTACACAGCTGAGGGCATGTGTCAGGATGGAACTTCCTATGCCAGCTAAACACAGCAGCAGCATAAATCTCTCTCCTGTCTCAGAATCCAGGCGGATAGCCCTTATCTACACTGATACATTGCAACAACCCCTCAGCTGTGTGAGCAGCCTCTTAATGTAAGCACCATGTTGTGAGTTCAGCACAGTTTCTGTTTGCTCAGTCATCACATGCAGGAAAGAGCCCGAACATCTCCAGCCGGGGGTCTAACCAGTATTCAGGGGGCTCCGAGGCAAAACCTGGGATTGGGTCGACGCCATCGGCAGAGAAAAGACGATTATTTAGTCTCCACGTCTTGTGCCCCTTCATTGGTCTCCTGATCTACATTTCGCTGACTGACCCCGAGCACCTAGTGGATGGGCCCTACAGCAGCTACTATGACTGCTAACCTGGTCATTACGCTTTCTCCACACCATGCTTTACACTGCAGGTATTAGGCTCTTCTGGTAAAACGCTGTCTGGTTCCTGCATGTCTTCTGGACCTGGGGCCACATAACTCTCCTTGTTTGTCCAGAGCACATTGTTGCAGAAGTCCTGCTGTGTCCCAGGTGTTCATGGGTAATCGTTAGTCGTGATGACGGTCAGAGATGCGCCACATTTATTCAGAGGCGTGCGCTTCTTACTCTGACTTTCTTTGGATTAAGACTGGCGCACAAAACCCCAGTCTTAATAATTCCCCCATGGGCGCAGCGTCGGTCTCAGGGCGCAGTCACACGCGGCACTTTGTTGCAGTAACAATGACATTCAGATGAAGGGAAATGATTTTCAGTCACAGAAATTTCTGCACCAAAATCTGCAGCGTGTGACTGCGACCTAATGGCTCGTCCACACGTAACGGAATTGCTGCGTATTTTCCGTCCAGAATTGCAGACCGAGTACCAGCAGCAGAGGGCGCGACATTTCACAAATCTCATCCACACGCAGCGGAACAATTTTGAGCAGAAATTCACCTGCGCTGCGTGTTTTTTGTACATGTCGGCAGTATGTCCCGTTGTCAACTTTATCTGCATTCTCATGACACAGATACAATTGAACCCAACGCTGAAGCAGGGAACTGTCCCCTCCCTGCTTCAGCATTAGTACAGAGGACTCCCCGGGCACAGCACTACTTTAAGCGCTGAGCCCGGGGAATCCCTTGATGTCACTGTCCATACATGGACAGTGACGTCAGTGGCTCCTCCTGGAGCAGAATCCCCGGCCAGAGCGTTGCCGTATGTATGGTGGTAGTAGCTATGGGGGCATTATACTGTATGGGGGACGCTATAGGGGCATTATACTGTATGAGGGCAGCTATTTGGCATTACAATGTGTGGGGGCACTATGGGGGCATTATACTGCATGGGGCAGCTATTTGGCATTACAATGTGTGGGGGCACTATACGAGCATCAGTTCTCCCTCTTTGCGATACTTGATAGTTGGGAGGTACGGAATAGGACAAACCGAGGCAGCAACATTAAAAAGGAGGCACCAGGTCTGTAGACGAAGTTCTGCCCGTAAAGTGCCCCCTGATATTCAGCAGCCCGCCTGACCTCCACGTCTAGTGCCTGCGATGAATGTGATGATGAGGTTCAGTCCTGTGAATAAACGGCTCGGGCGCACTTTCTTATGCAATGCGGTGATATCAGACGTCTTAATCAGCCACAAGACGATGACACCGGCAGTGACGAGATCGGTATCGGACGCCGCCGGTCATGAAGTCAGAGCAGCAGGGGGGGCTACATACTGTCCACACGAGACCCCGGCCGCATGACACGTGGGGGTTCAAAAAAAGACAACGGAGGACAAGGGGGGTTTCCATTGGAGGTGACGTGAGAAGAATCAGAGAAATTCCGAAATATTCATACTAAATATAGAAATTGCCTAAAAGTAAAAGAGGAAGCGTCGCCTGCGCGCCACACTAAGTGATTAACCCTTTCTACTTACAGGCGGTCACATACGGTAACATGAGATCAGGGCAACCATGGGATTAAAGGTCATCGAATACTTATAATCACCAGGGTCAAAATACACAGAGTTGGGGTAAATACTTACAGCATTTGTATTCATTTCTTTGCAATAAAATTTAAACTTTAATCATTGTTGTTTTTTTAGTTCAATATTCTGCACTGATTAATCCCAAAATATATCTGTACAAGGGGGCGAGCTACATGTTACTGATACAGAGCTCCAAACCCCCTGCATAGACATGGAGGTACAACATACAGATATATACAGCTCCCATAGAGCTACATGATAACATTCTGCTGCCTGCAGCCACCACTAGGGGGAGCTCACTACATACAGATATATACAGCTCCCATAGAGTTACATGATAACATTCTGCTGCCTGCAGCCACCACTAGGGGGAGCTCACTACATACAGATATATACAGCTCCCATAGAGCTACATGATAACATTCTGCTGCCTGCAGCCACCACTAGGGGGAGCTCACTACATACAGATATATACAGCTCCCATAGAGCTACATGATAACATTCTGCTGCCTGCAGCCACCACTAGGGGGAGCTCACTACATACAGACATATACAGCTCCCATAGAGCTACATGATAACATTCTACTGCCTGCAGCCACCACTAGGGGGAGCTCACTACATACAGATATATACAGCTCCCATAGAGCTACATGATAGCATTCTTCTGCCTGCAGCCACCACTAGGGGGAGCTCACTACGTACAGGTATATACAGCTCCCATAGAGATACATGATAACATTCTACTGCCTGCAGTCACCAGTAGGGGGAGCTCACTACATACAGATATATACAGCTCCCATAGAGTTACATGATAACATTCTGCTGCCTGCTGCCACCACTAGGGGGAGCTCACTACATACAGATATATACAGCTCCCATAGAGATACATGATAACATTCTGCTGCCTGCAATCACCAGTAGGGGGAGCTCACTACATACAGATATATACAGCTCCCATAGAGATACATGATAACATTCTACTGCCTGCAGACACCACTAGAGGGAGCTCACTACATACAGATATATACAGCTCCCATAGAGTTACATGATAACATTCTACTGTCTGCAGCCACCACTAGGGGGAGCTCACTACATACAGATATATACAGCTCCCATAGAGATACATGATAACATTCTACTGCCTGCAGCCACCACTAGGGGGAGCTCACTACATACAGATATACACAGCTCCCATAGAGTTACATGATAACATTCTACTACCTGCAGCCACCACTAGGGGGAGCTCACTACATACAGATATATACAGCTCCCATAGAGTTACATGATAACATTCTACTACCTGCAGACACCACTAGAGGGAGCTCCCATAGAGATATATACAGCTCCCATAGAGTTACATGATAACATTCTGCTGCCTGCAGTCACCAGTAGGGGGAGCTCACTACATACAGATATATACAGCTACCATAGAGATACATGATAACATTCTACTGCCTGCAGACACCACTAGAGGGAGCTCACTACATACAGATATATACAGCTCCCATAGAGTTACATGATAACATTCTACTGCCTGCAGTCACCAGTAGGGGGAGCTCACTACATACAGATATATACAGCTCCCATAGAGATACATGATAACATTCTACTGCCTGCAGACACCACTAGAGGGAGCTCACTACATACAGATATATACAGCTCCCATAGAGTTACATGATAACATTCTGCTGCCTGCAGCCACCATTAGGGGGAGCTCACTACATACAGATATATACAGCTCCCATAGAGTTACATGATAACATTCTACTGTCTGCAGCCACCACTAGGGGGAGCTCACTACATACAGATATATACAGCTCCCATAGAGATACATGATAACATTCTGCTGCCTGCAGCCACCACTAGGGGGAGCTCACTACATACAGATATACACAGCTCCCATAGAGTTACATGATAACATTCTACTGCCTGCAGCCACCACTAGGGGGAGCTCACTACATACAGATATACACAGCTCCCATAGAGTTACATGATAACATTCTACTACCTGCAGCCACCACTAGGGGGAGCTCACTACATACAGATATATACAGCTCCCATAGAGTTACATGATAACATTCTACTACCTGCAGACACCACTAGAGGGAGCTCACTACATACAGACATATACAGCTCCCATAGAGTTACATGATAACATTCTGCTGCCTGCAGTAACCACTAGGGGGAGCTCACTACATACAGATATATACAGCTCCCATAGCGATACATGATAACATTCTACTGCCTGCAGCCACCATTAGGTGGAGCTCACTACATACAGATATACACAGCTCCCATAGAGTTACATGATAACATTCTGCTGCCTGCAGTCACCACTAGGGGGAGCTCACTACATACAGATATATACAGCTCCCATAGCGATACATGATAACATTCTACTGCCTGCAGCCACCATTAGGAGGAGCTCACTACATACAGATATACACAGGTCCCATAGAGTTACATGATAACATTCTGCTGCCTGCAGCCACCAATAGGGGGAGCTCACTACATACAGATATACACAGCTCCCATAGAGTTACATGATAACATTCTGCTGCCTGCAGCCACCACTAGGGGGAGCTCACTACATACAGATATATACAGCTCCCATAGAGTTACATGATTAACATTCTGCTGCAAAACTTTATTTTCGATTATTATTTATTAATATTTATCTAAATACTGGCTCCTTAAAGCCTCCCAGCGAGGACGTTGGAGGGCGAATATTTTTTAGGGAGTTTGTAGATATTGGGGTGTTGGACGATCTCGGCCTTGTTCGTTGCTGTCAGTGTCGCATTCCGTTCCCTTGTCAGTTATTATTCTCATATCGGACGCTGTTTGCACATCATGACCTCTGTTGACCTCTGCGTGTTTTCTCTTTTGCAGATCCTTGTTTGCAGTCACCATGAAGCTTATAATAAATGGCGCCGCTGCGGTTCCTGACAATGCCGCGCTTGTAGCCGGGTAAATGAAATTAAAGCAGAACTCAATTGTACGACCACAGAGGATCCCACAGAATATCGAGGCTCAATAGCGGCACAACGCAACCGAGACGCTGCTCACCCGGGAACCTCGTCCTGAAGTTACCCATGGACGCTGGGATATCCTCCAGCTGAGACCCCTCTGAGGTCCGGGCGCTGAACTTAACCCCTGCTCACCCGGATCCCAGCCAAGGGGAAGATGCAGGTTGGCGCCAATGTTACAGAGAGCTGTGAAGTGAGCGGGCGCTTCCTGGATTATCTGTACGCCATCACCTACGCCGTTATACTCATCCCGGGACTGATCGGGAACGTCCTGGCGCTGTGGGTCTTCTACATGTACGTGAAGGAGACGAAACGCGCCGTCATCTTCATGATTAATCTGGCCATTGCCGACTTGCTGCAGGTCCTGTCGCTGCCGCTGCGGATCTTTTATTACCTGCACAAGTCGTGGCCGTTCGGCAGGTTTCTGTGCATGTTCTGCTTCTACCTGAAATACGTCAACATGTACGCCAGCATCTTCTTCCTGGTCTGCATCAGCGTGCGCCGCTTCATGTATCTCATTTACCCCTTTAGATTCACGGACAGGAAGCGGCTGTTTGATGTTTACGTCAGTTTCGCCGGCTGGATCGTCGTCTGCGTTAGTTGCCTCCCGTTTCCTCTACTGAGGATTGGGAACGAGACGAGTGGCGGCGGCAATGACCGTAAGTGTTTTGCGGACCTTCCCCTCCTGGACATTGGATTCGCCAACTCCATCGTGACGGTGACCGTGGCCGAGCTCTTTGGCTTTGTCAGTCCGCTGGTCATTGTTCTGTTCTGCACCTGGAGGACGGTAACGTCACTGCGGGAACCGCACGCCGCCTCTCATGACCTCGGTGAGAAGCGGAAGGCGCTGAAGATGATCCTGACCTGCGCCGGCGTCTTTCTCATTTGCTTTGCTCCCTATCACTTCAGCTTCCCGTTAGATTTCCTGGCCAAGGCCAATAAGATTGCGTCGTGCTGGCAGCGCAGGGCCATCCTCACCCTACACCCCGTGGCGCTGTGCCTGGCCAGTCTGAACTGCTGCCTGGATCCCGTCATCTACTACTTCACCACCGATGAGTTTAGGAGGAGACTGTCCAGGCAGGACTTGGTGGACGGCGCTGAGCTGCAGATTCTCTACAGTAAGGACTTTACGGATCAGAGCGTCGACAGGTCGAGCTGACAACTAGTGTCACATGAAGCACAAGGTTGTCAGAGGGCGCCACGATGGTCGCACCGCCCCCTCCTTAGTATATGACTATAGGTGCAGACAATGAGCAACATCCTGCGAATGCGGCCCAGGCCACAGCTACTACAACCCCCAACAGAACAGTCACATTCCTGTAATCCGGCGTCTGATAATTTACTAATTTCTCAGCATCCCAAACACTTCTGGATCCTTTACGTCTTCAGTGAGATTTACGCTTCATGATTGGAGTCACTTCAGACGTCACATTGTGTCGGGCCGGGGGGTCTGCACCGAGCAGGAGGGAAGTGACCGACCCCAGGACAGGATGTGTTCTCAACCTCTAGACACAAAGGGCTCCCTGGCAACCAATCAGATCACTGCTTTCATTCTCCAAAGGGCCTTTGGAAACTGTGAGGCCCTGTTCACACAGAGTTTTTTTACACGTTTTTTTGACGCGGAAACGACCCCAAAAAACGGCATTGATTTTTTTTAAAACGCTCACGGTAAAAAGAAGCGTCATGCCCTATCTTCGGCCATTTACGCCTCTGACCTCCCATTGACATCAATGGGAAAAGAGAAAGCGTATTTGCTTGTGGCACTCAATGGGCGCGAGCGAAAAACGCCGGCAAACTGCGTGCAGGGAGATCCAAACGGAATTTTGAGGCAGAATTTTCCTCCTGCAAAAAACTCAGTGTGAACCTGAGGTGGAATGTGATTGGCTGCTGCGGATGACACAGTTTTGATCTCCACTAACCGCGGTCAAGCGTTGTGTGTTTAAGGGCCAGTTCACACAGAGTTTTTTTAACACGTTTTTTGATGCGAAACCCGCGTCGGAAAACGCGTCAAAAAACGGCCGAAAATGCTGAGTTCACACAGAGATTTTTTGCAGGAGGAAAATTCAGCCTCAAAATTCCATTTTGAATTTTGGGGCAGATTTTGATGTGCCTGCACGCGGTTTGGCGCGATTTTCACTGCGTTTTTCGCTCGCGCCCATTAATAAGAAGTTATAATACGGCGCGCGCTGAATGTAAATTAACTGAGAAAATTCCCGAGAGTCAAGCGGCATCCAGCGGACGCGTAGTGCTCCGATAAGGTCGGGGCCGATACACCGCCGGATGCCGCTGGAGTCATCTCAGGACGCTTCTCCGGTCATTTACTTTCAGCGCGATGTATTATAATGGCCGGGCCACGGAAGAATGAATGTATTTCCTCCTCTTCAGTCAGACGGATTTGTGGATATATCTGGGTATGGAAAAGCTGGGTGATAAGATATACCATCAATCCACTGCATAACTGGACAGAATCACCGCTCATGGCTCTAGGAGAGCTGGGTGACGTCCTCTGTGACGGCGGCCATATTGGTTGTCACTCAGATTTCCCAGATCTAATCACAGCTGAACAGGAAGTCGGGATATTTATTTCTGTATTTTAGATGGAGATGTAAGAAATGTTCTCAGAGGTCATTGATGTTGGATATGGGGGGGGGGGGCCCTCATATAGCAGTGTGTAGGGTTTCTATGAATGATGTCCCCCCTGCCCCACAGACACAATCCCAGGCAACTGGTGCAGAGGATTTACTAGTATTACCCAGGAGTGCAGGGTGTATGAGAGGTGTATGAGGACATAGGGGATGTATGAGGGGGTGTATGGGGACATAAGGGATGTATGAGGGGTGTATGGGCACATAGGGGATGTATGAGGGGTGTATGGGGACATAAGGGATGTATGAGGGGTGTATGGGGACATAGGGGATGTATGAGGGGTGTGTGGGGACATAGGGGATGTATCAGAGGTGTATGAGGACATATGGGATGCATGAGGGGTGTATGGGGACATAGGCGATGTATGAGGGGTGTATGGGGACATAGGGGATGTATGAGAGGTGTATGAGGACATAGGGGATGTATGAGGGGTGTATGGGGACATAAGGGATGTATGAGGGGTGTATGGGGACATAAGGGATGTATGAGGGGTGTATGGGGACATAGGGGATGTATGAGGGGTGTGTGGGGACATAGGGGATGTATGAGAGGTGTATGAGGACATATTGGATGCATGAGGGGTGTATGGGGACATAGGCGATGTATGAGGGGTGTATGGGGACATAGGGGATGTATGAGAGGTGTATGAGGACATATGGGATGTATGAGGGGTGTATGGGTACATAGGGGGTGTATGGGGACATAAGGAATGTATGAGAGGTGTATGGGGACATGGGGGTGTATGAGAGGTGTATGGGAACATGGGGGATGTATGAGGACATAGGGGATGCATGAGGGGTGTATGGGGACATAGGGAATGTATGAGGGGTGTATGGGGACATAGGGGATGTATGAGGAGTGTATGGGGACATAGGGGATGTATGAAGTGTGTATGGGGTATGTATGGGAACATAGGAAATGTATGAGGGGTGTATGGGGACATAGGGGATGTATGAGGACATAGGGGATGTATAAGGGATGTATGGGGACATAAGGGATGTATGAGTGGTGCATGGGGACATGGGGGATGTATGAGGGGTGTATGGGGACATAAGCGATGTATGAGTGGTGTATGGGGACATGGGGGATGTATGAGGGGGTGTATGGGGACATAGGGGATGTATGAAGGGTGTATGGGGACATAGGGGATGTATGAGGGGTGTATGGGGACATAGGGGATGTATGAGGGGTGTATGGGGACATGGGGCATGTATGAGGGGTGTATGGGGACATGGGGCATGTATGAGGGGTGTATGGGGACATAAGGGATGTATGAGGGGTGTCTGGGGACATAAGGGATGTATGTGGAGTATATGGGGACATAAGGAATTTAGGAGGGATGTATGAGGACATAGGGGATGTATTAGGGGTATATGTGGAATTGGGGGGGGTGTATGAGGGGTATATGGGGATGTATGAGGGGTCTATGTGGACTTGGGTGGTGTATGAGGGGTATATAGGGACATGGGGGATGTATGAGGGGTGTATGGGGACATAAGGGATGTAGGAGGGGTGTATGAGGACATAGGGAATGTATGAGGGGTGTATGGGGACATAGGGGATGTATGAGGGATGTATGGGGACATGGGGCATGTATGAGGGGTGTATGGGGACATGGGGCATGTATGAGGGGTGTATGGGGACATAAGGGATGTATGAGGGGTGTCTGGGGACATAAGGGATGTATGTGGAGTATATGGGGACATAAGGAATTTAGGAGGGATGTATGAGGACATAGGGGATGTATTAGGGGTATATGTGGAATTGGGGGGTGTATGAGGGGTATATGGGGATGTATGAGGGGTCTATGTGGACTTGGGTGGTGTATGAGGGGTATATAGGGACATGGGGGATGTATGAGGGGTGTATGGGGACATAAGGGATGTAGGAGGGGTGTATGGGGACATAAGGGGTGTATGGGGACATAAGGGATGTATAGGGACATAGGGGATGTATGAGAGGTGTATGAGGGGTATATGGGGGATGTATGAGGGGTGTATGGGGACATAGAGGATGTATGAGGGGTGTATGGGGACATAAGGGATGTATGAGGGGTGTATGGGGACATAAGGGATGTAGGATGGGTGTATAGGGACATAGGGGATGTATGAGAGGTGTATGAGGGGTATATGGGGGATGTATGAGGTGTGTACGGGGACATAGGGATGTATGAGGGGTGTACGGGGACATAGGGGATGTATGAGAGGTGTATGAGGGGTATATGGGGGATGTATGAGGGGTGTATGGGGACATAGAGGATGTTTGAGGGGTGTATGGGGACATAGGGGATGTATGAGGTGTGTACGGGGACATAAGGGATGTATGAGGGGTGTACGGGGACATAGGGGATGTATGAGAGGTGTATGAGGGGTATATGAGGGATGTATGAGGGGTGTATGGGGACATAGAGGATGTATGAGGGGTGTATGGGGACTTAGGGGATGTATGAGGGGTGTATGGGGACATAGAGGATGTATGAGGGGTGTAAGGGGACATAGGGAATGTATGAGGGGTGTTTGGGGCTATAAGGGGTGGATGTATGAGAGATGTGTGAGGGGTTTAAGGGATATGGGGAATGTTTGGGGCATTTGGGGGATGGGCCTCGGAGCTTCAGTATTTGCTGATATTTCTAGACAAGTTGTGGCTTGGTTTCCGTTTTAACGTGAGGAAGAAGTCGTGTTTTATATTTTCCCGATGGGAAAGAACTTTATGTATTTATTTTCTTATTTTTTTTTTTTTTAAATAAAAGTGACTTTTATTTTCTACACGGTTTATATCCTGATTACCGTCCAAAAACGACGAAGATTGTAGAATTTATAATGTAGCTGCATGTCCCCAACAATCTCCCCATAATGAGGAAGAGGGAAAATCCTTCACTGATCAAGTTACATCATGTCTTATACTCCAGTCCCATCCAGAGCTGCAGCAAAAACTCTGCTCTAACATGATGTCTTACACTCCAGTATAGAGCTGCAGACACTGTTCTGCTTTTAATTTATGTATTCTACTCCAGTAACATCCAGAGCTGCAGTCACAATTCTTCACCGACATAATTTCGTATCAGTACAAGATAAGTAATGTAATGTATGTACACAGTGACTCCACCAGCAGAATAGTGAGTGCAGCTCTGGAGTATAATACAGCATGTAACTCAGGATCAGTACAGGATAAGTAATGTAATGTATGTACACAGTGACTCCACCAGCAGAATAGTGAGTGCAGCTCTGGAGTATAATACAGGATATCTCAGGATCAATACAGGATAAGTAATGTAATGCATGTACACAGTGACTCCACCAGCAGAATAGTGAGTGCAGCTCTGGAGTATAATACAGGATGTAACTCAGGATCAGTACAGGATAAGTAATGTAATGTATGTACACAGTGACTCCACCAGCAGAATAGTGAGTGCAGCTCTGGAGTATAATACAGGATGTAACTCAGGATCAGTACAGGATAAATCATGTAATATATGTACACAGTGACTCCACCAGCAGAATAGTGAGTACAGCTCTGGAGTATAATACAGGATATAACTCAGGATCAGTACAGGATAAGTAATGTAATGTATGTATACAGTGACTCCACCAGCAGAATAGTGAGTGCAGCTCTGGAGTATAATACAGGATGTAACTCAGGATCAGTACAGGATAAATCATGTAATATATGTACACAGTGACTCCACCAGCAGAATAGTGACTGCAGCTCTGGAGTATAATACAGGATGTAACTCAGGATCAGTACAGGATAAGTAATGTATGTACACAGTGACTCCACCAGCAGAATAGTGAGTGCAGCTCTGGAGTATAATACAGGATGTAACTCAGGATCAGTACAGGATAAGTAATGTAATGTATGTACACAGTGACTCCACCAGCAGAATAGTGAGTACAGCTCTGGAGTATAGTACAGGATGTAACTCAGGATCAGTACAGGATAAGTGATGTAATGTATGTACACAGTGACTCTACCAGCAGAATAGTGAGTGCAGCTCTGGAGTATAATACAGGATGTAACTCAGGATCAGTACAGGATAAGTAATGTAATGTATGTACACAGTGACTCCACCAGCAGAATAGTGAGTGCAGCTCTGGAGTATAATACAGGATGTAACTCAGGATCAGTACAGGATAAGTAATGTAATGTATGTACACAGTGACTCCACCAGCAGAATAGTGAGTACAGCTCTGGAGTATAGTACAGGATGTAACTCAGGATCAGTACAGGATAAGTAATGTAATGTATGTACACAGTGACTCCACCAGCAGAATAGTGAGTGCAGCTCTGGAGTATAATACAGGATGTAACTCAGGATCAGTACAGGATAAGTAATGTAATGTATGTACACAGTGACTCCACCAGCAGAATAGTGAGTGCAGCTCTGGAGTATAATACAGGATATAACTCAGGATCAATACAGGATAAGTAATGTAATGTATGTACACAGTGACTCCCCCAGCAGTATAGTGAGTGCAGCTCTGGAGTATAATACAGGATATAACTCAGGATCAATACAGGATAAGTAATGTAATGTATGTACACAGTGACCCCACCAGCAGTATAGTGAGTGCAGCTCTGGAGTATAATACAGGATATAACTCAGGATCAATACAGGATAAGTAATGTAATGCATGTACACAGTGACTCCACCAGCAGAATAGTGAGTGCAGCTCTGGAGTATAATACAGGATGTAACTCAGGATCAGTACAGGATAAGTAATGTAATGTATGTACACAGTGACTCCACCAGCAGAATAGTCAGTGCAGCTCTGGAGTGGGTGGAGTAGGACGTGTGGAGAGAGCTGCTGAGACTACCGTGCAGGCCTTGGATCCAGGGACTTTCCTTATCCTATCTGCCCAGGCCTCATACCATCTGCCTGGGCTTGGAAAGTACCCTGAGGGGGGTTCCATCCTAGGATGGAGCCTCAGACCTCTACCTCCCGGAGCATGCCAGCGGGGGGTAGAGGGTCATCCCAGCTGGCTGGGAATATGAAAACAGTCGCGGGGGTGAGGAGATCATCTCGGGGCAAGGCTGTCCTGGCTCCCCCCGTGGCTGGAACCCTGGATAAGGGTATGGAGACGCGGTCCGGCATGGTGATAGAGGTGTTGTCGTCTGGAGAAGGACCAGCGCCGTCCGGACATTTGGATGACGGTCGTGTGGAGGAATGGGGACAGCTGAGGACCGGAGAGACGGTGGAGAACTTCAGCTCCCGTCTGGCTATGCGGTTGGAGGAGTATCGGGACCTCAGGAAGTCGCTGCAACGGCTCCGTGCGGACTTGGCGGTCGCCAGAGGAAGAGCTGCAAAAGCCTCAGGAGGTAAGAGGTCCCGATACCGTTTAAATGTGAAATCCTTGTTGGAGGAAATAAAAGAAGTGGAAGAGAGACGTGAGGAGATTTTGGCAGGCGGAGGGGTGTTTGGAGAAAAGTTAAAAAACGAAGAGAGGTTTGCCGAGATGGCAGCACCTATAAAAATAGAAAGTATGGAGGAAGACAGCAGAGCCCCAGACACAGCAAAGGAAATTGTGGGGGAGAAAATGGAGCATGAGAATGTAAAGTCCAGAGAAGGCACAGATTCTGAGGCACCCAGGAGCAGTGAGGAGGAGGAGGGTGGACTCACAGCTGGGAGAAATCAGGAGAGTTTTGATACTGACAGTGAGCGGCCTCCAGGATTACTTACACAGATCCGTAACGTGGAGTCGCCGGTATCCTTCCAGGGATTTTGTTTCGGTGCGGAGTTACCCGCAGAGGAGGAAAAGCAAAAGAAAAAAAAATTTAAGAAGAAAAAAAAGGAAAAGGAAAAAAAATCTGCTAAAGGTTCATTTAAAATGGTGTATACAGCAAGATCCTTCCTGTGCTCTGAGCCAGATGAAAGTCAGGATCAGGGCGCAGGTCCCGCAAGACCCCCAGCTCAAGCCTCTGCAGTGGGGCTGGAGCGGGAATGCGGGGAGAGTGTTACGGGTCCGGCATTAGAGCACGTGGTGGTCAAAATGGCGCCGGACGCCAACCCCTGCAAAGGGGGCGGTACTGGTGGCCTGGTGACGCCAGGGGGTGTGTCCCTGTGTCCGGTGAATGGCGAGCCCGGGAAACTGGTCTTTGATGCGAGTCAGGGGTCGGGAGAACGGGTAAACCAGAAACCGGATGTGGTGTCTGAAAGCCGGAAGTCTGTCGGTGTCGCAGTAAAGCCGTCAGACGTTCCGGACAAGGGCGGTCACAGAGGGGGCTCCGGCTCTGTTGGCCACTCCTCTGTGGGAGGGGGGAGTGTTCCGGCGCCGGAGGCGGCTCCAGTGACGTCAGTGGCTCCTTCGTCCGCATCGCTGAAAAGTGGTGTAGGCGACAAGGGGGCTGCTGGCGTCGGGGGCGACGGTGGCCCCTTTCCCAAAAATGTTCAGCACTTAGAACAGATGGAGGTTAATGAGGCGGAGGGCACAGTGGGGACACCGCTTATAACATCTGGTGGCGTCCCTGCAAAGGTGCCTGATGATGCGGAGACTGAAGCAGTGTCTACCCACACAAAAAGTACAGAAAAAATACATAACATAGAACCAGGCCTGGCCAGAAGGATGACTGCAGGGGGACCTGGTGGGTTAAATCAAAAAGTTGCGGCTGTGGATGTGGGAACTGCTGGGGGTATGCAGGTGTCTGTAAATAAAGTTGCTGGAGTGTCTGCTGGTAATGGGGTGTTGAGTGCTGTGTCTGTGGGTGGTGGGGATGGGGTATCAACCAGGGGCAATGGGCCTGGCGCTCCTCTTGCTGTGACATCCGGCAGGTCTTATGCTGGTGTGGCAGCGGGGGGACAGCGGGCCCACCCATCTTCATCCTCAAGGTCCGGGGACGGTAACTTGCAACAACGTCTCTTGGACGCTTTAAGAGAGGGAAAGCAAACCCTAACCATAGGGGGAGTGCAGAAGGACCTGTCTTTCTGGATAGACAGATATGGTCTAAATGCCTTCCGAGAGCAACGAGGAGATCAGTGGTCGCTCCCAACAGCCGGGCAGGCTGTAGCCAGGAGGAATGTGGTCCGTCTCCGGTGGCGTGGCAATGATGCGTGCCCTCCCAGAAAGAGGGTGGTGGAGCTGCTGCTGGGGATGGGCTTCAAGGCGAGTGACATCTTTGCCTTGATACATCCTCATGGCTCGGTCGAGTTTGACATCAGCTTTGTTCACCTAGGGGGCCTTGAGGTCTTCTGGGGGAACTACGAGCTGATGAAGGACGAGCCTGGCTGGCGAGACTTTGCTGCACAAGCAATTTCTCGCCAAAGTGGTCCCAAGAGAGTGACCGTTCTTACCCGTAACGAGTCACTCTCTTGTATTGATATCATGACCTGGTTGGGAAGGTACGGAGAGGTAGTAGAGATGCCACGGAAGAACATGGATGAGTTTGGCATCTGGTCAGGGGCCTGGACGTTCATGGTTAAACTAAAGCGTCTGGGACAGACGGTGTCCCACATACCATCGTCTGCTTTCCTGGGAAGAGATCGGATCCTTGTCTTCTACCAGGGGCAGCCGAAGTTGTGTCACCGGTGTGGCGACCCCTCACATTTGAGTGCAGGCTGCAAGGTGCAGAAGTGTGCTCATTGTGGGGGGATTGGTCATCTAGCCGCATCGTGTGACCGTATTCGCTGCAACCTGTGTGGTGACTTAGGTCACCCGTTCAGTCGGTGTCCTCGCTCTGTTGTCAATGCCTGTTCCAAACCTGCGGAGGATGAAAGGAGGGAGGCCTCCGTGGGTGAGGGTGCGGGCAGGGACGATGGGGCACAGGGGCAAGGGAAGAATGCAAAGAAGGGTCCCCCTTCTCGCCAGAGAAGGGCGGAGAAGCGAAGGAAGGAGAGGATTTGGAGGGCGCTCCAGGAAACTGGGACGACCTCTGATTCGGATCTGGATGCCCCCCCTGAAGCTGATGCCTCTGGGGAGGCCGAATTGAACGGGGAGATGAGGAGGATCCAAAGGGAGCAGAGGGCTGAGGACTCTCAGTCCTCCCACTATGAAAGTGTGGGAGAGGAAGAGAGGACTCAGCCTACAGCAAAAGGGACACCGGGCAAAACCCAAGGGCCAAATACATCTGGCCCCGCCCTGGCCCAGGAAGGTAAATCCTGTACCCCCCTGGTGCGCTCTACTGATCGATACCATGCTCTCGTGGACATTCCAGCCTCTCATACTAAGAGGGAGGGCATGGTAGGGCACCCTAGAGTCGTTGAGCCTCCCCTGCTGCAGGGGCCGTTGCCCCCAGAGGGGGAGGTTGACCCGGAACTTGGGGATGAAGATGGGAATAGGGTGGTGAGTATGGACTCCTCAGTTTGCAAGAAGCGAGGCAAAGAAGGGGGGTCCTCATCAGATAGAGGAGGGGGTGGGAAGAAGAAAGCCGTCTAACTCAAACATCCATGATGGCGGCACCCACTCCGTTGACGCTGGCATCAATTAACGTTGCCAGCATTAAGTCAGATAGGGCGAGATTTGCAGCCTTTGATTTTCTTGGCCGAGTTGAAGCCGACATTTTGTTTTTGCAGGAGACCAGGCTGTCACTTTTGGCAGACGTCGTTAAATCTAGGAGGGAGTGGCGACGCGGGCCCTCCTACTGGACTCTTGCGGCTGAGCCCTATAGCGGAGTGGCGGTCCTTTTCACCGCACCGGTAACATGCCGACGGATGATTGAGTTAGAAATGGGGAGGTGCTTGATCTTAGATGTCCTCATGAGGGGACAGGAATTAAGATTAATCAATATATACGGACCCCAGAGCAAATGGGACCGTAAAAGTCTCTTCATGAGGATTAAGCCTTTCCTTTTTTCAGGTCGACAAGTTATCTTTGGAGGGGACTTCAATACTGTCGTGAGGCCCCGAGATAGAGGAGGTTCCGGAGATAAAAAATTGACCTACGATAGTGTAGCATTAAAAAATATAGTTAGCGATGCTCGCCTGGTGGATATCCACATCAGGCATACCCCAGGCCACTCGGGTTTCACCTATCGTAGAGGTAGTTGTAGGTCTAGGATAGACAGGTTTTTTTTGAAGGAGGAAGCCATCTCTTCACCAGTGTCCGTTGTTGAGGTGGAGTTCTCCGATCACTGTATGATTATTTTCTCTTTGAACATTGCAGAGTCCCTCCAGATGGGAAGAGGTATATGGAGGCTGAATTCTACTCTCTTGGAAGAAGCGGAGATAAGACAGGCCTTTGAGGATTTTCTTCAGAGCCAGGTACCTTTGTTGGATCTCAGTGGTACTAAGTCTGAGTGGTGGGAGTTGTTTAAAGTCCGGGTGGCAGGATTTTTCCGCAGGCTCTCAAGCCTCAGGTCCATGAGTAGGTACCGCCTATATCAGGAACTGAGGGGGAAACTCGAACATCTGGTCTCAACCGGGGGTAGTGGGGAGGAGATCTCCGTGGTGAAAGCTTTGCTCAGGAGGTGTCAGTATGATAGGCACACATCTTTAGTTCTTGAGAGGGATTTCGGGAAGTACCGCTCGCCCGACCCCTACAGGAACTGTAAGATGTCAGTGAGTCGTAAGGTTGTGACAGGACTGATTGATAGTACAGGATCTCTGAAGAGATCCAAATCAGGGATCTTGGAGGTCGTCAGATCCTTCTACTCGCACCTCTTGGGGAAGCAAGATCCAAACCGAGACGAGATGTCGGCTTTCCTGGCTGAAACCATCCCTGAGCCAGGGGTAGACCCCTCTCTCGGTGTTTTGATAGACTCGATCAAGGAAGAGGAAGTTGGATTGGCGATTGATGGGCTTGCCCTCAAAAAATCGCCAGGGCCGGATGGCTTAACATCCGAGTTTTATAAGACTTTTAAAGGAACCCTAGTTCCCCTCTTGACTGAGGTGTTTAATGAGTGCCTTTCCTCGGGTACTTTGCCAATGTCAATGAGGAGGTCGGCCTTGATCGTTTTATCGAAGGGTAAAGACTCGACCCGTATTGAGAATTGGCGTCCCATAGCGCTGCTCAATACGGACAGAAAGGTTCTCGCAAAGGTGCTGTTTAATCGGCTGGTGAAGTTTGCATCCCGGCTCCTTTCGCCGGTCCAGCATTGCTCTGTTCCAGGCCGCAGCACATTTAGTGCTGTCCTTAGTGTCAGAGAGGCAGTGGAGCAGGGAAATTCTGGTCGGTGGGAGGGGTACATCCTGTCCTTGGACCAGGCCAAGGCTTTTGACCGGGTGGACCACGAGTACCTCTGGTCGGTCCTTCTGAGGTACGGCCTACCGGGGGGGTTTGTCAATTGGCTACAGACCTTATACACCGGGGCTGAGACTTTTGCGCTGGTGAACGGTTGGGTTGGAACCCCCTTTGAGGTTGGGTCTGGTGTCCGCCAGGGTTGTCCCTTGAGCCCTTTGCTATATGCGTTCGCAATTGATCCTTTTCTTAAAAGGATCGATCGTGGGCCATCGGCGGGAGTCGGGGCCGGCCTGGAGGGGCCGGAGGCCACTCAGAGGGTGGTTGCGTACGCAGACGACGTCTCCATTTTTGTCTCCTCGAGAGGGGAGGCAGAGTGGGTGATGTCGGAAGTGGAGCGTTACTCATTGGCATCTGGGTCCAAGATCAACCGGGATAAGTGCAAAAGTCTCTGGCTGGGAGGAGGAGATCCTGGTTTTGATCTCCCGGACACCCTTCCAGAGCCTCAGGGGTCTGCTAAGATCTTAGGAGTCGAATTTGGCCCGGGTGATTACCCCAAGAAGAACTGGGAGGATAGGCTGAATCTAGTTGCCCAGAAGGTCGACCAATGGAAGGGTTGGTCCTTAACCCTGAGGGAAAGGGTTCACTTGGCCAAGGCCTACCTGGTGCCCATGTTGCTTTACCTGGGCAGTGTGTGCATCTTGCCAGAACCTCTCTGGACTCGGGTCTATAGCCTGTTCTTCCAGCTGTTATGGGGGAACAGGCTCAACCTAATCAAGAGGGAGGTTACTTACCTACCAAGGACACTAGGCGGGTTAGGTATGGTTAACCCGGTGGTGTTCCTAGTGAACACCTTTGTTAAGATCAACCTGGCAAACCTCTGGCAAGAGAGGGCTCCTTGGTGGATATCCTCCTGCAGGGGGTGGTTTCGGCCTTTCTTCCAGGAATGGGAGAGAGGAGGGCAAGTGAAAGACCTGCGTACACCTCACGGACATCTCCCGGCTTATGCCACCCTGGCGCTGAAGATTGTTCGCCGGTGGGGTCTGGAGGTGTGGGAGATCAGGACCATGTCGAGAAAATTTCTTGACAGGAGGGTCCTGATGACCCACTTCCAGAAGCCCCTGGCGCTCAAAGACTGCCCAAGTAGTGACCTCGGGGTGGGATTAAAACTTTTAAATTCAGCGAGGATTCCCCAGAAGTTTTGGGATCTGGCTTGGCGTTGCTTCCATGGGAGACTGTATGTGAGGGGCAATCTAAAGTGCAGAAGCTCTGATGATCGGGATTGCCCCCGGGAGGAGTGCGGCGGAGTGCTGGAAAGCATGGAGCATTTCCTGCTTCATTGCCCTTTCAATACAGAGGTATACAAAAGGGTGGGAGCCTCCATTGGTTGGCCAGGCCTAACCAGCCTCTCCTATGCTGGGTGGGCCTATGGAGTGTTCGGAGACCTCGGTGGTAGGGACCATTGCACCTTGTTTCTAGTCAGTATAGTGGTCAGGCACTTTATGTGGAATGCACGATGTCTAGTTTCTACCCAGAAGAAAATCCTCCTAGTGGATGAGGTTGTTAGCAATATCATGGGTGACCTGGTGAAGGTGCATTCTTTGGAGGTTGGCAGATTGGGAGCATCCAAAGCCTCTCGTCTTTGGAGGGGCTTTTCCTTTTGGGTGCCTTAATGTGTCTGCCTTCATGAGGGAGGGGGGGGGTCGTCACCGGTGCTCAACTGGAGGTGGGGGTCTGCGTTCCGCTGAGGCACCAAAAAAAATATAGCGATAGGGCTCGGAATAAGGGAAAGGTGAGGGTCAGCATAGGGTCAGCTTTCAATAGGGTCAAGAAAGGGCTAGTAATAGGGTAAGGAGATAGGGCAAGCGATAGGGAGGGTGCAGCGGTGGACGTGGTACCTTGGCCTCTGGGGGGGTGCTGAGGGGGGGCTTTCCCTTCTCTCTATCTGGTGATGGGCTAGGTAAGCACAGGAAGATTTTTGTTTTGTTTAGG
Organism: Rhinoderma darwinii; assembly: GCF_050947455.1. Classification (NCBI taxonomy): domain Eukaryota; kingdom Metazoa; phylum Chordata; class Amphibia; order Anura; family Rhinodermatidae; genus Rhinoderma; species Rhinoderma darwinii. Next base: position 348,057 of record NW_027461824.1, read on the forward strand.
ATTGAAATGGCAGGAAAAAGGTTTACAAGCGACCGAACTTGGTGCTTTCGGGTACGGTGTATTTTGTATATGGTTTGGTATTTGGACAAGTTGGTGATGTGTATTGTATTATATTGTAAAAATGTTGTTAGAATAGGGATAGACTTAAGGGGGTTAATAGATAGGTTGGGAGGGGTCGGGGGGGGGGGGGGGTTTGCCTGACCCAGCCCCGGACTATGCGGACATGGGAGGACATGGGGCGGGGGGCTGGGCTGGGGTGTTGGGTGTGGTGGTGGGGGCCAGCATCTGGACTATGCGGACGTGAGAGGACATGAGGCGAGATGCTGGCTGGGGTGGTGGAGTTTAGGTAAGAAGGGTAAGGTTAAGGAAAGTCAGGATGTGTATAGTGTGATTAAAAAAAAAAATAAAATAAAAAAAAAAAAATAAAAAAATAATTGGGATTAGTATTATTATATTTTGGATTTTTTTGGTTATTATTATTATTAATTTATTTGCTATTATTATGTTGTTTCTTTAGGCCCTTGGGTGACGCGGGTCGGGGGATTTTCTGTTGGTACTTTTGGATGACGTTTATATGATGTTTGTATATATTCTAGTTATTGTTTAGTTTCGGATGAAGTGTAGATGTAAGTATATAAGAGTGGGGTGTATGTGGCCGGGTCTGGTATCGTTTTCTCTTCTCATATACAGAGATGTATATAAGAAAATTTGTTTATAAGAATTGGGTTGTGACTTTTTGGTTATATGGAATTAGTTATGTATTTGTTTTTCAGTTTATGTTTTGTAAATTTATATAAAATAAAGAGATACAGGATATAACTCAGGATCAGTACAGGATAAGTAATGTATATACACAGTGACTCCACCAGCAGAATAGTGAGTGCAGCTCTGGAGTATAATACAGGATATAACTCAGGATCAGTACAGGATAAGTAATGTAATGTATGTACACAGTGACTCCACCAGCAGAATAGTGAGTGCAGCTCTGGAGTATAATACAGGATGTAACTCAGGATCAGTACAGGATAAGTAATGTAATGTATGTACACAGTGACTCCACCAGCAGAATAGTGAGTGCAGCTCTGGAGTATAATACAGGATGTAACTCAGGATCAGTACAGGATAAGTAATGTAATGTATGTACACAGTGACTCCACCAGAAGAATAGTGAGTGCAGCTCTGGAGTATAATACAGGATATAACTCAGGATCAGTACAGGATAAGTAATGTAATGTATGTACAGTGACTCCACCAGCAGAATAGTGAGTGCAGCTCTGGAGTATAATACAGGATGTAACTCAGGATCAGTACAGGATAAGTAATGTAATGTATGTACACAGTGACTCCACCAGCAGAATAGTGAGTGCAGCTCTGGAGTATAATACAGGATATAACTCAGGATCAGTACAGGATAAGTAATGTAATGTATGTACAGTGACTCCACCAGCAGAATAGTGAGTGCAGCTCTGGAGTATAATACAGGATGTAACTCAGGATCAGTACAGGATAAGTAATGTAATGTATGTACACAGTGACTCCCCCAGCAGAATAGTGAGTGCAGGATCAGGTCATGTATTTACAGTGTTCCGGAATATTCTATGTGTACTGTTCTGGGGGGGGGGGGGTTGTAGGTGGAGCTCGGCTCAGGTTGTTAGTTGAGGTTCAGCAGTTTATGTGGCTGCCGGTCCTGGTGGGGTCGTTTCCTCTCTGTTGCGATTCTTTCTTGTGGTTCCTGCAGCTTATTTGCTGTTTAACGGTTTCTCGTTTCTCGCAGTAAGAACTTGAATTCTGAGGAAACTGATTACAGATTCTTCTTGGTGTGAAGATAAGTTGCTGGTGTGTAAAGCTGCACATGTTCATCCAGAGCTCTCCCGTGCAGCTCACACATCTGAATATTTTCATCATTCACATTTTCTTCTTTTTTCACTTGTTACGGATAATTCTGACGGTGACTGATCTCCGGAGTGGCCGCGGCGGGCGAGGGGGCAAAAGATGAAGGAATCCACAGGATCTGTCCGGCCACCGGCGCTCCTGTACAATGTCCCAAACAAATTGAGTAATTGACCCATTTAATGGCCCCAGAGCTGGCAGTCAGGGGCCCACATAAGTAGACTCCACCCCTCAAATTCAGATATGCAGGAGGAGCCCTCTCAGCCAATCATCAGAGCCGGAAGGGGTCACATGACACAATGCCAGCAGTCATGACCCCCAGGAGCTGGAAATTCTGATCACTTCTTCTGCCTCCTGATTGGCGTTTTGGGGCCATTCATTTCAGACTCGACAGCACAAAAATCCCAAGATCTGGAGCTCGAACCACGAATGAAGCAAAAATGTTCCTCCAGAATTTTGCCCCTCATCCTCAGCAGTGATGTTCCCTTCTTATAAAGTGGTGAATGCCACACCCACTGCACCTCCCCCCAGCCAATAGGAACCCTTGTATCACCTCCCAGCGCCCCTCACAGTCTACATTTTTAAAAACACTTTCAAATTAGACTGGTCCCTGGTGCGTAGCTGATGGCCGGGGCCTCCCTGATAGGGCACCCCATAATCTGCTATCACCTCGAGACAATGGTACTTGTTATATTCTGTATGTGGCTATAAAAAGGAGACCGGAGGAATACAGAGCGTTACATAAATTATACATCTAAGAGACAGAGCCCTCAACAAATAATCAGATTATATCATAGTCAGTGATGTCAGTAACAGGGGGCGGGGCTGTGACAACCTCTCACACATGATATACAGGCTGGTTGTCAGTAGTAATAGATGAATAGCTGTGACTGTATATAAGATGTGTGGATCTCATGTCTGATCACAATGTAATTATATTATATATCAGTGATGTCAGTAACAGGGGGCGGGGCTGTGACAACCTCTCACACATGATATACAGCCTGGTTGTCAGTAGTGATAGATGAATAGCTGTGACTGTATATAAGATGTGTGGATCTCATGTCTGATCACAGTGTAATTATATTATATATCAGTGATGTCAGTAACAGGGGGCGGGGCTGTGACAACCTCTCACACATGATATACAGCCTGGTTGTCAGTAGTGATAGATGAATAGCTGTTACTGTATATAAGATGTGTGGATCTCATGTCTGATCACAGTGTAATTATATTATATATCAGTGATGTCAGTAACAGGGGGCGGGGCTGTGACAACCTCTCACACATGATATACAGGCAGGTTGTCAGTAGTAATAGATGAATAGCTGTTACTGTATATAAGATGTGTGGATCTCATGTCTGATCACAATGTAATTATATTATATATCAGTGATGTCAGTAACAGGGGGCGGGGCTGTGACAACCTCTCACACATGATATACAGGCTGGTTGTCAGTAGTAATAGATGAATAGCTGTGACTGTATATAAGATGTGTGGATCTCATGTCTGATCACAGTGTAATTATATTATATATCAGTGATGTCAGTAACAGGGGGCGGGGCTGTGACAACCTCTCACACATGATATACAGGCTGGTGGTCAGTAGTAATAGATGAATAGCTGTTACTGTATATAAGATGTGTGGATCTCATGTCTGATCACATGTAATTATATTATATATCAGTGATGTCAGTAACAGGGGGCGGGGCTGTGACAACCTCTCACACATGATATACAGGCTGGTTGTCAGTAGTAATAGATGAATAGCTGTTACTGTATATAAGATGTGTGGATCTCATGTCTGATCACAGTGTAATTATATTATATATCAGTGATGTCAGTAACAGGGGGCGGGGCTGTGACAACCTCTCACACATGATATACAGGCTGGTTGTCAGTAGTAATAGATGAATAGCTGTTACTGTATATAAGATGTGTGGATCTCATGTCTGATCACATGTAATTATATTATATATCAGTGATGTCAGTAACAGGGGGCGGGGCTGTGACAACCTCACACATGATATACAGGCTGGTTGTCAGTAGTAATAGATGAATAGCTGTTACTGTATATAAGATGTGTGGATCTCATGTCTGATCACAATGTAATTATATTATATATCAGTGATGTCAGTAACAGGGGGCGGGGCTGTGACAACCTCACACATGATATACAGGCTGGTTGTCAGTAGTAATAGATGAATAGCTGTCACTGTATATAAGATGTGTGGATCTCATGTCTGATCACAGTGTAATTATATTATATATCAGTGATGTCAGTAACAGGGGGCGGGGCTGTGACAACCTCTCACACATGATATACCGGCTGGTTGTCAGTAGTAATAGATGAATAGCTGTTACTGTATATAAGATGTGTGGATCTCATGTCTGATCACAATGTAATTATATTATATATCAGTGATGTCAGTAACAGGGGGCGGGGCTGTGACAACCTCTCACACATGATATACAGGCTGGTTGTCTGTAGTAATAGATGAATAGCTGTTACTGTATATAAGATGTGTGGATCTCATGTCTGATCACAGTGTAATTATATTATATATCAGTGATGTCAGTAACAGGGGGCGGAGCTGTGACAACCTCTTTCTGTAGTATACGAGCCTTGATCTCGTGGCTCACGCTGGATATAACTAGAAATCTCATGTGATATATGATGTAATAATGATACGAATTACAGGCTGGATGGTGGGTGTTGTATTATTGTGCTGTAGGCCCCGCCCCCTGCGGTCAGATATGGCGCGGTACTTTCCCCTCGCTGCAGCACATCTCTGCTACTTTCCGTGTTCAGCAGCGTGACGTCTCCGGTGACTCATCTCCTCTTCAGGAACTTCCTCTCCTTTCTTGTTTTAGAAGCTGAACTGAGGAAACCGGAAACGTTGCAGCGCACACGAGAACAGCGGCAAATCAGAAGGCGGTGACAATTGTGTTTAACCTCCAGAAAACGATCACACCCACAATTTGGACGCTGATCTCCGACTTGGCCACACACCCACAATTTGGACGCTGATCTCCGACCTGGCCACACACCCACAATTTGGACGCTGATCTCTCGCCGCTGGGCTGGATTTATAAACGTGAGGTTCTTAGTTAACATGTTGATCACTGTATAAGCCGCCGCCACCCCGATCCTGCAGAGGGAGCGCTCAGGAGCCCAAAAGCACCCGTGCGATCAGGCTGTGCCAAGCCTTGGCCGCTCCCCCTGCAGGATCGGTGCTGCACCTGAGTAGGGACCCACTTTTCATACAGTGATCAACATGTTAACAAAGTCCCTCACGTCCGTATTTATAAATCCTACGCAGCGGCGAGAGATCAGCGTCCATATTGTGGGTGTGCGGCCGGGTCGGAGATCAGCGTCCATATTGTGGGTGTGCGGCCGGGGCGGAGATCAGCGTCCATATTGTGGGTGTGCAGACGGGTCGGAGATCAGCGTCCATATTGGGGGTGTGCGGCCGGGGCGGAGATCAGCGTCCATATTGTGGGTGTGCAGACGGGTCGGAGATCAGCGTCCATATTGGGGGTGTGCGGCCGGGTCGGAGATCAGCGTCCATATTGTGGGTGTGCGGACGGGTTGGAGATCAGCGTCCATATTGGGGGTGTGCGGATGGGTCGGAGATCAGCGTCCATATTGGGGGTGTGCGGCCGGGTCGGAGATCAGCGTCCATATTGGGGGTGTGCGGCCGGGTCGGAGATCAGCGTCCATATTGGGGGTGTGCGGCCGGGTCGGAGATCAGCGTCCATATTGGGGGTGCGGCCGGGTCGGAGATCAGCGTCCATATTGTGGGTGTGCGGACGGGTCGGAGATCAGCGTCCATATTGGGGGTGTGCGGCCGGGTCGGAGATCAGCGTCCATATTGTGGGTGTGCGGCCGGGTCGGAGATCAGCGTCCATATTGTGGGTGTGCGGACGGGTCGGAGATCAGCGTCCATATTGGGGGTGTGCGGATGGGTCGGAGATCAGCGTCCATATTGTGGGTGTGCGGCCGGGGCGGAGATCAGCGTCCATATTGTGGGTGTGCAGACGGGTCGGAGATCAGCGTCCATATTGGGGGTGTGCGGATGGGTCGGAGATCAGCGTCCATATTGGGGGTGTGCGGCCGGGTCGGAGATCAGCGTCCATATTGGGGGTGTGCGGCCGGGTCGGAGATCAGCGTCCATATTGGGGGTGTGCGGCCGGGTCGGAGATCAGCGTCCATATTGGGGGTGTGCGGCCGGGTCGGAGATCAGCGTCCATATTGGGGGTGCGGCCGGGTCGGAGATCAGCGTCCATATTGTGGGTGTGCGGACGGGTCGGAGATCAGCGTCCATATTGGGGGTGTGCGGCCGGGTCGGAGATCAGCGTCCATATTGTGGGTGTGCGGCCGGGTCGGAGATCAGCGTCCATATTGTGGGTGTGCGGACGGGTCGGAGATCAGCGTCCATATTGGGGGTGTGCGGATGGGTCGGAGATCAGCGTCCATATTGTGGGTGTGCGGCCGGGGCGGAGATCAGCGTCCATATTGTGGGTGTGCAGACGGGTCGGAGATCAGCGTCCATATTGGGGGTGTGCGGCCGGGTCGGAGATCAGCGTCCATATTGGGGGTGTGCGGCCGGGTCGGAGATCAGCGTCCATATTGGGGGTGTGCGGCCGGGTCGGAGATCAGCGTCCATATTGGGGGTGTGCGGATGGGTCGGAGATCAGCGTCCATATTGGGGGTGTGCGGCCGGGTCGGAGATCAGCGTCCATATTGGGGGTGTGCGGCCGGGTCGGAGATCAGCGTCCATATTGGGGGTGCGGCCGGGTCGGAGATCAGCGTCCATATTGTGGGTGTGCGGACGGGTCGGAGATCAGCGTCCATATTGGGGGTGTGCGGATGGGTCGGGGATCAGCGTCCATATTGGGGGTGTGCGGCCGGGTCGGAGATCAGCGTCCATATTGGGGGTGTGCGGCCGGGTCGGAGATCAGCGTCCATATTGGGGGTGTGCGGCCGGGTCGGAGACCAGCGTCCATATTGTGGGTGTGCGGCCGGGTCGGAGATCAGCGTCCATATTGTGGGTGTGCGGACGGGTCGGAGATCAGCGTCCATATTGGGGGTGTGCGGCCGGGTCGGAGATCAGCGTCCATATTGGGGGTGTGCGGCCGGGTCGGAGATCAGCGTCCATATTGGGGGTGTGTGGCCGGGTCGGAGATCAGCGTCCATATTGGGGGTGTGCGGCCGGGTCGGAGATCAGCGTCCATATTGTGGGTGTGCGGATGGGTCGGGGATCAGCGTCCATATTGTGGGTGTGCGGCCGGGTCGGAGATCAGCGTCCATATTGTGGGTGTGCGGACGGGTCGGAGATCAGCGTCCATATTGGGGGTGTGCGGATGGGTCGGAGATCAGCGTCCATATTGGGGGTGTAAGGCCGGGTCGGAGATCAGCGTCCATATTGGGGGTGCGGCCGGGTCGGAGATCAGCGTCCATATTGTGGGTGTGCGGACGGGTCGGAGATCAGCGTCCATATTGGGGGTGTGCGGCCGGGTCGGAGATCAGCGTCCATATTGGGGGTGTGCGGCCGGGTCGGAGATCAGCGTCCATAATGGGGGTGTGCGGCCGGGTTGGAGATCAGCGTCCATATTGGGGGTGTGCGGCCGGGTCGGAGATCAGCGTCCATATTGGGGGTGTGCGGCCGGGTCGGAGATCAGCGTCCATATTGTGGGTGTGCGGATGGGTCGGGGATCAGCGTCCATATTGTGGGTGTGTGGCCGGGTCGGAGATCAGCGTCCATATTGTGGGTGTGCGGACGGGTCGGAGATCAGCGTCCATATTGGGGGTGTGCGGCCGGGTCGGAGATCAGCGTCCATATTGGGGGGGTGCGGCCGGGTCGGAGATCAGCGTCCATATTGGGGCTGTGCGGCCGGGTCTGGTCTGACCCGCTAATGCTGTAAATTATATAATTGGTACCAAGACACAGAGAGAAGCGGCGCCAACACATTGGATGAGGCTTCAATCAGTCGCCAAGGAAACACCTTGCAATCTGCTCCCAGGCCCCACCCACATTACTCCGGCCGCCATCGTCCCTGGGATGGATCTGTCTGCAGCGCTCCTGCGGAGCAATGTGTGACAACTCTGATTATATAGAAAAAACGCAGAAACATAACCGGATCCTGCGCAGAAGACGTGGCGAGGAATATCAGACACACCAGCCAATCACAACACAAAATGCCTCTTAAAGGGCCAGTCCCCTGTAAATAAAGCGGCACTTTATCACGCAGGTTACACATCACATTTTGCTGTAAACTCTGAGAAAAAAAAAAGTAAATTGCAAAGTGCAACAAAACAGATTTTTTTGAATCTCTCGCCAAATTTGGAAAGTGATGAATAAGTGACAAGTCTGAAAATGGCGCCAATTATGTTTGCAGCGCTCAGTCGGCAGTTTTTCGGCCTCTCTCGCTGCAAAACTTGACAATTATCTCCTTTACTAAGTCTGGTGTTGGATCCGCACCTGTCTAAGTAAACGTGGGCCTTTGTTTGTTTCAAGATCTCTGCTTGCTGTCAGTGAATGGAACCATTATTTACAACTAGAGGATGAAAACCGCCCGGACTGAATACTTTAGTGTTTGCTGCAATGGATCAGTACAGACAATCCTCTGAGCTGCACACATCAGCAGTAAATCTCTCTCCTGTCCTTATAGTTTGTTGCATTGTGTCAGTGCAGGTAAAATGGTAAATGAGGGTTTGCGATGTGAATTCCGTAAATAACAAACGCGGTGTGTGGACTGTGGTCCCGGCCTTCGGTTCGGTGTTTAATCTCGAACTGCAAATAGTAACAATCTCCTTGACTGACAGTAAGCAGAGACCTTCAAAACCGGACACGAAACATGTTGCACTCTGCTACATCTCGCACCTGGCTTCCAGCTCCATTTCTGGACAGCCCCATGAGCCAAGAACCGGAACAGTCTGAGCGGCACTAAACGGAAATCACACGGAGATGAGAACGAGGGAGAACGCGGCGCTAAAGATGTTCACACGGAGTATTTTGGGGCAGGAATATCTGCCTCAAAATTCAGTTTGGAACTTTGAGATATTCCTCTCCCTGCACGCCGATTTTCGCGGCAATTTTATCTCCCCCGCGGCCATTGAGCGCCGTGGGCATAAAACAGCGAGATATACGCTTTCTCCTGCCTCCCATTGAAGTCAATGGGAGGTCCGAGGCGGAAGCGCCCGAAGATAGGGCATGTCGCTTCTTTTTCCCGCGAGGCAGTTTTACTGCTCGCGGGAAAAAGACGCCGACGCCTCCCATTGAAATCAATGGGAGGCGTTCTCGGGCCGTTTTTGCGACGCGGTTTCCGCGTCAAAAAACTCGGCAAAATACCCCGTGTGAACATAGATGCTGAACCCGAAATACAAGCCGGAAATGACGCTCCGCACGGCCAACAGGAACTTGTGAAGAGGTGGCGACATCTGGTGGTGGATCCGAGCACTGCATGCAGGAGACTTCCAGAGGCCACGATGACGTCACCAGGATACGGGGTGCAGGGGGGGTTATACGGGCTGAAGGGGGGGTTTATACGGGGTGCGGAGGGATTCATCAGGCTGGGCTCACACGACCCCATGTTACGGCCGTAATGTACGGAACGTATTTCGGCCGGAAGACCCGGACCGAACACAGTGCAGGGAGCCGGGCTCCTGGCATCATAGTGATGTACGATGCTAGGAGTCCCTGCCTCTACGTGGAATTACTGTCCAGTACTGTAATCATGATTACAGTACGGGACAGCTGTCCTGCAGCGAGGCAGGGACTCCTAGTATCATACATCACTATGATGCTAGGAGCCCGGCTCCCTGCACTGTGTTCGGTCCGGGTCTTCCGGCCGAAATACGTTCCGTACATTACGGCCGTAACATGGTCGTGTGAACCCAGCCTAATGAGTTAAGTTTTTCATCCGTTTCAGGGACTAGGTTCTCAGAGGCGCAGCTCATACCGTATTAATCACAGGAGATGGGGGAAAACAACGAGAGCCGAGAAGGACCGGTATAACACCCGGACAGCACCGTGAACCGCAACTAAAAAAGTGGGCGTGGTCTTAATATAAGGGGCGGGGCCACCACAATTTATAGCGCAGGTCTTTCCCAGCTCGCGACTGACGGGGGGTGTTTTTCTGGTGCTCGGACGGTCTGAGATTCACCTCATTTATTAAAGGGGACACCCCAAGATTAAACGTTACCCCCTAACCACAGGATCGGTGATACATACTGATCAAGGGGGCCCGATTGCTAGGACCTTCACCGATTACGAGACTAGGGTTTCCGTTCTTCAGGTGGCGCCCTGCCGCTCCCTCCCTTCTCTATGGCACGGCTAGAAATAGCAGAGCGCTGTTCTCTTACCTCCGGCAGTCCCGACCACGAATGAAGCGGCAGTCCGCGATCTGCCGCTCCACTCATTTGGAAGAAAGGGACCCGTATTCTTGTGATCCGTGAAGGTCCTGGCGGGCAGACACACCCCCCCCCCTCCCGATCAGCCGGTTTTCACCTATCCTGTGGTGAGGGGTTAATCTTAGGACATCCCCTTTAAGAGGTGCGCACGTCTTAGGCTCTCGTCACGCGCTTAGCAAAAAACATAAAAATACGGAGATTTAAGGGAAAACCGCCGATTTTCAGCCGTTCTTTATTCAAACCCTTTTTTCGCTGCGTTTTTTACAAGTCAATGAAAGCCGTGATAACGGACCTGCGCTTCTTTTTCACTGGCGTTTTTTTAATGCAGAGGTTTATCAAAACGGCCACGTAGAAAAACGCCCCGTCAGAACAGAACGCCGTATTTCCCATTGAAATCAATGGGCAGACGTTTGGAGGCGTACTGATCCGATTTTTCAGCCCGAAAATAATCCGTGTGCAGATCACCTTACCGCGACTTTCTATGACTTAATAAATCGCGGTGAACACAGAATTCTGCGTCTTCGTTATTCGAGTCGGGGGAGGGGACACGTTTTATACATCGGTCTCGTTCTGTAGGACGTCGCAGTGACAGGCGCACGCCTCGTGATAAATGTCGCATCTTTCAACCAATCGCACATCCTGTAAAATAAAGACGTACACGGACCTCAGCGCCGCACGTACAACGCACTTCACGGTTTTTCACATTATTTTCTAAGTTCCCTGTGAGAGCAGCCCCGATCCCAGGATCTATTGTAGTGGAGACAGCGGGGTGACCACAGAGGGGTCCCCACATGAAGAGCCCAACCCCAGGAGCTTACAATCTGAGCTCCTGTGCACATGACTGGTAAGATGGGGGAGGGGCTGAGTCTGGCTCCTCCCCCCACCTCTGGTCCCCTTAAATAAAAGCACAGATGAGGATTAGAGAAAAATTTATTTCAAGGTTGTTATTCACATCACAGCAGCAGAGCAGCATTAACCCCTTCAGTCCCCTGCACATCCTATATGCCAAGCAAGCAGGTGTAGAAATACCCCTCCCCATTAATCGCTGACTGACAGGGGAACCCCCACCTCTGAAAAACCAGCGACCCCTCATGTTACCCTATGACCTCCCCCCTGCGATAGAATATTCCCATTGAACGATACAGAATGCGACGCCACGGTTCGCGCTATATACTCCACCACATTGTACACTCATATATACAGGTGCCGATACGGGGGAGGGGGAGTGATATTAAAACTACAACATTCAGTCTAAGAAAATCGGAGTGTCAGGAAAGCAGCGAGAAGTCAGACGGCGGGAACATGCGGCGAGCGAGGAGTCAGATCTAGAAGTAACGCCTTCACGCTTCTGTCGCTGGCCGCCATCTTCATCATCGCGTGACGTGGGGATCGTGAGGTTACGGCCGCTAATTCTAGGTGAATTCCTGAGGTTTGGCGTCGCCCGCGAGTCGCGGTCACGTCAGGTCTGTACAGAAGCTACAAGCAGGAGCACGAGTCAAGAATCATTGATTATCACTGCACAGATTCAAAAAGCCACCGACTCCGCCCCCTGCGACAATCACTCGTGACAGATCCGGGTCATCACCACAAACGTGTTCTCAAAGTGGGCGATCTGCATGCAGCTCTCCGCCGAACGCTTCTGGTAACCTGAAAATCAAACATGGCGGTCAGCGAGACACCGGTACAGAACGCACCCCAACATCTCACACAGGACCGGGGAGGGTTACTTTCCACTTTCAATGACAGCAAGCAGGGATCTTGAAAATGGAGAGGAATTAATTAAAGTCGGTCAGGCGATAGTCACACAGAAGTCAATGGATCAGAGAGAAAAATCGCTGGGCACAGCGCAAGTACTGACCCCCGGGGAGCCCCCGACACCATATATGGAGTGTGATGTCAGAGGGTGTGTGAGATGCGGGAATCCCCAGCCAGAGAATCTGCAACACAAACTCCTCCCCCAGCGGGAGCTCAAATGGCACAATCTACAGGGGGGGTGGTTCAACCTACAGGTGGAGAGGGGGGGGGGGGGGGTTACCTACATTCGCACTGTGACGTTTTCAAGGGGTTGGGACAAAACAAAAAAAAAATAAAAAACTGACAAATTAAATCCATCCGTTTCATTTTTTTTTTTTTACGGCCGTGACAAACGGACGGGAAATGGTTGAAAATTTGTTTGAGACCCTGACGCAGAGCGGCCGTGAATCGGACTGCAGATCCGTTTTTTTTCACGGTCGTGTGATTGTCGCCTCTGGGAGTTGTAGAGCTTTCCTTCCTGCAATGATTGAGCTTCACGGGACACCGGCCCTTTAGTATATGGGGTGGGGGTGGGGGGGTCCAGCTCTTAATCTCCTCTCCATTCAGAAAACGCCTAGAATTGAGGGTCCCCCCCCCCATGTTCCCGGCCATCCACAGTGAAATTCCACCAGCACAACAATAGGGTGGGGTCTTACCTATGACTTGGTCCCTTCTTTGCAGTCTGTAGGTCTCCCGGCCCGCGCAGTGCTGATAGATGAAGACCCCGAGCTCCGACACGTCATCAATTCTCTCCGTCACCACCAGCTCCTCGCGCACCAGGTACGTCTGCGGCAGGTAGGCTCCGGTCTGAAGGAGAAGCAGCGGTTACAGGGGCCCGGGATCTGGACAGGTCACGAGGGGTTAAATCAGAATCCGGGGGGGGGTATACTCACCGCCAGCTTCATGAACAGGTCCATCAGGTTGCGCGGCGGCAGCACCACCGACGTGTTCAGGTTGATGATGTAACATTTCTGCAGCTGCAGGTCCAGGTAAGCAGTGAGGAGCTGAGCGGGGGAGGAGAAGACGTCAGCACCCCAATATATCCGGAACACCCCTCCCCCGTCACCACACATCACTTACTTTGTCAAAGTCATGGACGATGGCTGCGGAGTCGCCCTCGGAGAAGCCGGGCACAGGGACGTTAATCTCCGCCACGTTGTCTTCCTCCCGGATCACGGCCTCCTCCGACACCGGCAGGTAATAGGGCTCCTCGTCCAGATCCGTGTGATCGATGTAGGAGAGCTGACCCTCAAACGTCTTGTGCTGGAACAGAGGAAACGAGGGGTTCATGACGACCCCGAGACACGGAACCGCTCACCCACACGCTGCACCGGGGACCTCCAGAGCCCCCACAACATGAGCCACCAGTGACGAGGGGCCGGATAATGCACCAAACACGTACGCAGCGACAGTGCAGAGTATTACACCTCGCCGGAATCTCAGCCGTAACCGCACAACTTACCCGGGGCACAAAGAACTTGTAGATGCAGGCGCCACCCACGATGAGCCCGGCCAAGATGAACGCCACACCCAGGAGGGTGAGAAGACAGCGACCCGTGGAGTTAGTGTCCGGCCCATTAGTGGCGACTTCAGGATCCTGAAAAGGCACAAAGACGAGAAAGTCAGGAAGACACCGGCCCTTTAAGAACTAATCACCCCAAAATAAAAACATCACCCCACTATATACACAGAGGTAACATGACCAGGAATACAGGGGTCACCCCAATAGATACACAGCGCCCCCTGGTGTTATATACAGGAGGTAACATGACCAGGAATACAAGGGTCACCCCAATAGATACACAGCGCCCCCTGGTGTTATATACAGAGGTAACGACTAGAAATACAGGGGTCACCCCACTATACACACACAGCACCCCCTGGTGTTATATACAGAGGTGCCATTACCAGTAATACAGGGGTCACATCACTATATACACAGCACCCCCTGGTGTTATATACAGAGGTAACATGACCAGGAATACAGGGGTCACCCCACTATATACACAGCACCCCCTGGTGTTATATACAGAGGTAACGACTAGAAATACAGGGGTCACATCACTATATACACAGCACCCCCTGGTGTTATATACAGAGGTAACATGACCAGGAATACAGGGGTCACCCCACTATATACACACAGCGCGCCCCCTGTTATATACAGAGGTAACGACTAGAAATACAGGGGTCACCCCACTATATACACACAGCACGCCCCCTGGTGTTATATACAGAGGTAACGACTAGAAATACAGGGGTCACCTCACTATATACACAGCGACCCCTGGTGTTATATACAGAGGTGCCATTACCAGTAATACAGGGGTCACCCCACTATATACACAGCGACCCCTGGTGTTATATACAGAGGTACCATTACCAGTAATACAGGGGTCACCCCACTATATACACAGCGACCCCTGGTGTTATATACAGAGGTACCATTACCAGTAATACAGGGGTCACCCCACTATATACACAGCGCCCCCTGGTGTTATATACAGAGGTAACGACTAGAAATACAGGGGTCACCTCACTATATACACAGCGACCCCTGGTGTTATATACAGAGGTACCATTACCAGTAATACAGGGGTCACCCCACTATATACACAGCGCCCCCTGGTGTTATATACAGAGTTAATGACTAGAAATACAGGGGTCACATCACTATATACACAGCACCCCCTGGTGTTATATACAGAGGTACCATTACCAGTAATACAGGGGTCACCCCACTATATACACAGCGCCCCCTGGTGTTATATACAGAGGTAACGACTAGAAATACAGGGGTCACCTCACTATATACACAGCGACCCCTGGTGTTATATACAGAGGTACCATTACCAGTAATACAGGGGTCACCCCACTATATACACAGCGCCCCCTGGTGTTATATACAGAGGTACCATTACCAGTAATACAGGGGTCACCCCACTATATACACAGGTAACATGACCAGGAATACAGGGGTCACCCCACTATATACAGCTCCCCTGGGCCGGGTGTGGGCCCGTGGATGGTCTTCACATGCAGTCAGGTGATCGGGCCACCAAGCCTCAGCCCGGAACTCCCCCCCAGCGGGCGCTTACCTGGTCTTGTACAAGGCAGTGGGTGTCCTTGGCGGGCTCCTTCCCGGAGAAGGGTGAGCTGAACGCAATCTTCACCATCGTGACCCGCGGGCTCCGTTCTCAGCTTCAGCTTCTGCTTCCGACGCCGGATGACGCAGTAACAACAAGTATAGGCCCCGCCCCCATCAGCTGCATCTGACAGTGGGCGGGGCTAGAATTGTTACATTGTATCATTGAACTTCCTGTATTATAAATATCGTGATCTGGGGAAGATACAACTAGTAACACTGTAACCTGCCACTCCATATATATATACACAGCACCCCGCTATATGATGTGTGCCCCCCACCCTGTACATTATATAACCTCCAGTATACTCTATATACTCTGACTGTATCCTACTCTATATAATGTGTCCCCATCCTGTACATTATATAACCTCCAATATACTCTATATACTCTGACTGTATCCTCTATATAATATCTGCCCCCCATCCTGTACATTATATAACCTCCAGTATACTCTATATAATCTGTATCCTACTCTATATATGTGCCCCCCACCCTATACATTATATAACCTCCGGTATACTCTATATACTCTGACTGTATCCTACTCTATATAATGTGTCCCCATCCTGTACATTATATAACCTCCAATATACTCTATATACTCTGACTGTATCCTCTATATAATATCTGCCCCCCATCCTGTACATTATATAACCTCCAGTATACTCTATATAATCTGTATCCTGCTCTATATATGTGCCCCCATCCTGTACATTATATAACCTCCAGTATACTCTATATACTCTGACTGTATCCTACTCTATATATGTGCCCCCCATCCTATACATTATATAACCTCCAGTATACTCTATATACTCTGACTGTATCCTCCTCTATATAATATCTGCCCCCCATCCTGTACATTATATAACCTCCAATATACTCTATATACTCTGACTGTATCCTCTATATAATATCTGCCCCCCATCCTGTACATTATATAACCTCCAGTATACTCTATATAATCTGTATCCTGCTCTATATATGTGCCCCCATCCTGTACATTATATAACCTCCAGTATACTCTATATACTCTGACTGTATCCTACTCTATATATGTGCCCCCCATCCTATACATTATATAACCTCCAGTATACTCTATATACTCTGACTGTATCCTGCTCTATATAATATCTGCCCCCCCCATCCTGTACATTATATTATATGCTGTGTTATATTATAAATGTGATTCTTCTCGATATGGGGGATGGAATACTTTGGTTTGGACATGTCCCTGCTGACCAGATTCATAGCCACTCCATGTGGCAGGAGCCCCCCACCTCTGGGTGTCACGGTGCACGGTGCTGAACCCCAAACACATTTTTCTCTGCGCTACATATATTTGTAAGATGTTGTTTCCTGGTTGCATGCTACAGCTCTCTGGAATCAGCCTGCAATCATGTCATGTCTCCTGAGCAGCTTCAGATCTTCTGACCCTTTGAGATGAAGTTACAGCCATTAACATTCAGGTGAGAAAGTCAGAAGTGACACCAAGTGTTCAGGAAGTTGTATCCAGCGCCATTGTTAGTGAGATGAGGGGGAGGGGGGTTATTAGTTCCGAAATAAGGAATTTGAGGCCAAGATCCACACAAAAAGAGAAGTACACAAGATCTAAGGAAATGACGTACATTACCCAGGCCATTATAGAAAAAGTATACAGAGCACTGAGCCCAAAATATAAAAAAGTATACAGAGCACTGAGCCCAAAATATAAAAAAGTATACAGAGTACTGAGCCCAATATATATACAATATATGCAGTACTGAGCTCATTATATATAAAACATACACATATAAAGTTCTGCTACCTGAAGCCACCACTAGAGGGACCTCACTACATACAGATATATACGGCTCCCATAGAGTTATATGATAACATTCTGCTACCTTCAGTCACCACTAGAGGGAGCTCACTATATACAGATATATACAGCTCCCATAGAGTTACATGATAACATTCTCCTGCCTGCAGCCACCACTAGAGGGAGCTTACTACATACAGATATATACAGCTCCCATAGAGTAACATGATAACATGCTGCCTGCAGCCACCACTAGGGGGAGCTCACTACATACAGATATATACAGCGCCAATAGAGTTACATGATAACATTCTACTGCCTGCAGCCACCAGTAGGGGGAGCTCCCTACATACAGATATATACAGCTCCCATAGAGTTACATGATAACATTCTACTGCCTGCAGCCACCAGTAGGGGGAGCTCACTACATACAGATATATACAGCTCCCATAGAGATACATGATAACATTCTGCTGCCTGCAGTCACCACTAGGGGGAGCTCACGACATACAGATATATACAGCTCCCATAGAGTTACATGATAACATTCTACTGCCTGCAGCCACCAGTAGGGGGAGCTCACTACATACAGATATATACAGCTCCCATAGAGTTACATGATAACAATGTACTGCCTGCAGCCCCCAATAGGGGGAGCTCACTACATACAGATATAAACAGCTTCTTGTAGCAGCAGAATTATTTTTATCTTTCAACTTGATGTTTTCTAGTAACTGCTTTAAGGCCCTTTTCACACAGAGTTTTTTTGCAGGAAGAAAGGATTTTGACCTGCCTGCACTCCGTTTGCCGCGATTTTCGCTGCATTTTTCTCTCACGCTTTTGAGTGCTACGGGCAAAAAACGCAGAGAAATACGCTTTCTCTGCCTCCCATTGATGTCAATGGGAGTTCAGAGGCGTAAGCGCCCGAAGATAGGGCATGACACTTCTTTTTACCGCGATATGGTAAATAAACGCCTCCACCTCCCATTTAAATCAATGGGATGCATTTTTGGCTGTTTTTCACGCAGTTTCCGATGCGGTTTCCGCGTAAAAAAACGCGTAACAAAACTCCGTGTGAACAGGGCCGAAGGGCGTCAGGACCACCACCCATGTATTACATAAATATGGACCATCTGTGTTTTTATTTTGGGGAAATAACAAACAACACACGAAGATGAGGAACCAAATTTGACAAAGTGGAGGATCGTTACTGAGCAAACAGTAAAAAAAATGACAACGCGCCATTTGGCCAACTTATGTTCCCCCACTTTTTAAGTTGACCTTGAGAGTTTTGAGGTGTAGAGAAAAGGGGACTAAAATGCATCCTTTTTATATGAAACTTGTTCTATTTTCGTGGAGTACGTTTTTGGCGTCCATAGGGCGGCGTAAGACAGAGACGTGTCTAATATTCATGCGATTATGTATTTTTTCCTACAAATATTAAAGTTGGACGAGTAGATTTTAGTTTTAATCTGCACAGAATATCGTGTCGTGAGAATCGCTAAATGTAAACAGCCTCCATAATATCGTCATCATGGCGATTAGGAGAAACCCTGTATCAGCGCTCAGTGATCCCTGTATATGACACTACAAGCTTTGTATCACACACATAACGCACAGGAAAGCTTGTCCCAGGAGCTTACACTCGACTCTACTACATCACACATTGGTACCAGGAGCTCAGGGCAGGTGATCCTATCTCATTCTTCAGCTTGTGATTTGTGGGGGCAGAACATCCGAGTGTTTAATGTCGCAGCTGCTGTGCGGGCCGGAGCTGCTCGCTGCCACTCTGCACTTCCTGCCCTTTATAGGAGGACGGTTTGAGCAGCAGGAAGTGTGAACCGCGGTCTGTGGTCAAAGAACGAAATCTCAGGAAATAAACGAGCAACGGCGGAAACTCTGCTTAAAATAGATGAGAAATGGAGAACAAAGGCCGAGCTATCTTCATGTGCGCCCATTCCTGCGCCAAAGATTCCACATAATCACAATTACCACAGCGCCATACACGGGGACAAAGTGGCACAGAAATATCCTAAAGTACTGAGGTGCAATCTAGACGCATGCAGCACAGAAGGGATAAAACGGAAGAAAAAGTTGGAGCTAACTACATACAGATATATACAGCTCTCATAGAGATACATGATAACATTCTGCTGCCTGCAGCCACCACTAGGGGGAGCTCACTACATACAGATATATACAGCTCTCAAAGAGATACATGATAACATTCTGCTGCCTGCAGCCACCACTAGGGGGAGCTCACTACATACAGATATATACAGCTCTCATAGAGATACATGATAACATTCTGCTGCCTGCAGCCACCACTAGGGGGAGCTCACTACATACAGATATATACAGCTCCCATAGAGTTACATGATAACATTCTGCTGCCTGCTGCCACCACTAGGGGGAGCTCACTACATACAGATATATACAGCTCCCATAGAGTTAAATGATAACATTCTGCTGCCTGCATCCACCACTAGGGGGAGCTCACCACATACAGATATATACAGCTCCCATAGAGTGACATGATAACATTCTGCTGCCTGCAGTCACCACTAGGGGGAGCTCACTACACACAGATATACACAGTCCTCATAGAGTTACATGATAATACTCTGCTGCCTGCAGCTACCACTAGGGGGAGCTCACTACATACAGATATATACGGCTCCCATAGAGTTACATGATAACATTCTGCTGCCTGCTGCCACCACTAAGGGGAGCTCACTACATACAGATATATACGGCTCCCATAGAGTTACATGATAACATTCTGCTGCCTGCTGCCACCACTAGGTGGAGCTCACTACATACAGATATATACAGCTCCCATAGAGTTGCATGATAACATTCTGCTGCCTGCAGCTACCACTAGGGGGCACTCACTACATACAGATATATACAGCTCCCATAGAGTTACATGATAACATTCTGCTGCCTGAAGCTACCACTAGGGGGAGCTCACTACATACAGATATATACAGCTCCCATAGAGTTACATGATAACATTCTACTGCCTGCAGACACCACTAGAGGGAGCTCACTACATACAGATATATACAGCTCCCATAGAATTACATGATAACATTCTACTGCCTGCAGACACCACTAGAGAGGAGCACACTACATACAGACATAAACAGCTCCCATAGAGTTACATGATAACATTCCACTGCCTGCAGACACCTCTAGAGGGAGCTCACTACATACAAATATATACAGCTCCCATAGAGATACATGATAACATTCTGCTGCCTGCAGACACCACTAGGGGGAGCTCACTACACACAGATATATACAGCTCCCATAGAGTTACATGATAACATTCTACTGCCTGCAGCCACCACTAGGGGGAGCTCACTACATACAGATATATACAGCTCCCATAGAGATACATGATAACATTCTGCTGCCTGCAGCCACCACTAGGGGGAGCTCACTACATACAGATATATACAGCTCCCATAGAGATACATGATAACATTCTACTGCCTGCAGACACCACTAGGGGAGCTCACTAGACACAGATCTATACAGCTCCCATAGAGTTACATGATAACATTCTGTTACCTGCAGCCACCACTAGGGGGAGCTCACTACACACAGATCTATACAGCTCCCATAGAGATACATGATAACATTCTACTGCCTGCAGACACCACTAGAGGGAGCTCACTACATACAGATATATACAGCTCCCATAGAGTTACATGATAACATTCTACTGCCTGCAGACACCACTAGAGGGAGCTCACTACATACAGATATATACAGCTCCCATAGAATTACATGATAACATTCTACTGCCTGCAGACACCACTAGAGGGGAGCACACTACATACAGACATAAACAGCTCCCATAGAGTTACATGATAACATTCCACTGCCTGCAGACACCTCTAGAGGGAGCTCACTACATACAAATATATACAGCTCCCATAGAGATACATGATAACATTCTGCTGCCTGCAGACACCACTAGGGGGAGCTCACTACACACAGATATATACAGCTCCCATAGAGTTACATGATAACATTCTACTGCCTGCAGCCACCACTAGGGGGAGCTCACTACATACAGATATATACAGCTCCCATAGAGATACATGATAACATTCTGCTGCCTGCAGCCACCACTAGGGTGGGCTCACTACATACAGATATATACAGCTCCCATAGAGATACATGATAACATTCTACTGCCTGCAGACACCACTAGGGGAGCTCACTAGACACAGATCTATACAGCTCCCATAGAGTTACATGATAACATTCTGTTACCTGCAGCCACCACTAGGGGGAGCTCACTACACACAGATCTATACAGCTCCCATAGAGATACATGATAACATTCTACTGCCTGCAGCCACCACTAGGGGGAGCTCACTACATACAGATATATACAACTCCCATAGAGTTACATGATAACTTTCTGCTGCCTGCAGTCACCACTAGGGGGAGCTAACTACATACAGATATATACAGCTCCCATAGAGTTACATGATAACATTCTGCTGCCTGCTGCCACCACTAGGGGGAGCTCACTACATACAGATATATACAGCTCCCATAGAGTTACATGATAACATTCTGCTGCCTGCAGCCACCACTAGGGGGAGCTCACTACATACAGATATATACAGCTCCCATAGAGTGACATGATAACATTCTGCTGCCTGCAGTCACCACTAGGGGGAGCTCACTACACACAGATATACACAGTCCCCATAGAGTTACATGATAATATTCTGCTGCCTGCAGTCACCACTAGGGGGAGCTCACTACATACAAATATATACGGATCCTATAGAGTTACATGATAACATTCTGCTGCCTGTTGCCACCACTAGGGGGAGCTCACTACATACAGATATATACAGCTCCCATAGAGATACATGATAACATTCTACTGCCTGCAGACACCACTAGAGGGAGCTCACTACATACAGATATATACAGCTCCCATAGAATTACATGAAAAAATACTACTGCCTGCAGCCACCACTAGAGGGAGCTCCCTACATACAGATATATACAGCTCCCACAGAGATACATGATAACATTCTACTGCCTGCAGACACCACTAGAGGGGAGCACACTACATACAGACATATACAGCTCCCACAGAGTTACATGATAACATTCCACTGCCTGCAGACACCTCTAGAGGGAGCTCACTACATACAAAAATATACAGCTCCAATAGAGATACATGATAACATTATGCTGCCTGCAGACACCACTAGGGGAGCTCACTACACACAGATATATACAGCTCCCATAGAGTTACATGATAACATTCTACTGCCTGCAGCCACCACTAGGGGGAGCTCACTACAAACAGATATATACAGCTCCCATAGAGATACATGATAACATTCTGCTGCCTGCAGCCACCAATAGGGGGAGCTCACTACATACAGATATATACAGCTCCCATAGAGATACATGATAACATTCTACTGCCTGCAGACACCACTAGGGGAGCTCACTAGACACAGATCTATACAGCTCCCATAGAGTTACATGATAACCTTCTGTTACCTGCAGCCACCACTAGGGGGAGCTCACTACACACAGATCTATACAGCTCCCATAGAGATACATGATAACATTCTGCTGCCTGCAGACACCACTAGGGGGAGCTCACTACACACAGATATATACAGCTCCCATAGAGTTACATGATAACATTCTACTGCCTGCAGCCACCACTAGGGGGAGCTCACTACATACAGATATATACAGCTCCCATAGAGATACATGATAACATTCTGCTGCCTGCAGCCACCACTAGGGGGAGCTCACTACATACAGATATATACAGCTCCCATAGAGATACATGATAACATTCTACTGCCTGCAGACACCACTAGAGGGAGCTCACTACATACAGATATATACAGCTCCCATAGAATTACATGATAACATTCTACTGCCTGCAGACACCACTAGAGGGGAGCACACTACATACAGACATAAACAGCTCCCATAGAGTTACATGATAACATTCCACTGCCTGCAGACACCTCTAGAGGGAGCTCACTACATACAAATATATACAGCTCCCATAGAGATACATGATAACATTCTGCTGCCTGCAGACACCACTAGGGGGAGCTCACTACACACAGATATATACAGCTCTCATAGAGTTACATGATAACATTCTACTGCCTGCAGCCACCACTAGGGGGAGCTCACTACATACAGATATATACAGCTCCCATAGAGATACATGATAACATTCTGCTGCCTGCAGCCACCACTAGGGGGAGCTCACTACATACAGATATATACAGCTCCCATGGAGATACATGATAACATTCTGCTGCCTGCAGACACCACTAGGGGGAGCTCACTACACACAGATATATACAGCTCTCATAGAGTTACATGATAACATTCTACTGCCTCCAGCCACCACTAGGGGGAGCTCACTACATACAGATATATACAGCTCCCATAGAGATACATGATAACATTCTACTGCCTGCAGACACCACTAGGGGAGCTCACTAGACACAGATCTATACAGCTCCCATAGAGTTACATGATAACATTCTGTTACCTGCAGCCACCACTAGGGGGAGCTCACTACACACAGATCTATACAGCTCCCATAGAGATACATGATAACATTCTACTGCCTGCAGCCACCACTAGGGGGAGCTCACTACATACAGATATATACAGCTCCCATAGAGTTACATGATAACTTTCTGCTGCCTGCAGTCACCACTAGGGGGAGCTAACTACATACAGATATATACAGCTCCCATAGAGTTACATGATAACATTCTGCTGCCTGCAGCCACCACTAGGGGGAGCTCACTACATACAGATATATACAGCTCCCATAGAGTGACATGATAATATTCTGCTGCCTGCAGTCACCACTAGGGGGAGCTCACTACACACAGATATACACAGTCCCCATAGAGTTACATGATAATATTCTGCTGCCTGCAGTCACCACTAGGGGGAGCTCACTACATACAGATATATACGGCTCCTATAGAGTTACATGATAACATTCTGCTGCCTGTTGCCACCACTAGGGGGAGCTCACTACATACAGATATATACAGCTCCCATAGAGATACATGATAACATTCTACTGCATGCAGACACAACTAGAGGGAGCTCACTACATACAGATATATACAGCTCCCATAGAATTACATGAAAAAATACTACTGCCTGCAGACACCACTAGAGGGGAGCACACTACATACAGACATATACAGCTCCCACAGAGTTACATGATAACATTCCACTGCCTGCAGACACCTCTAGAGGGAGCTCACTACATACAAAAATATACAGCTCCCATAGAGATACATGATAACATTATGCTGCCTGCAGACACCACTAGGGGAGCTCACTACACACAGATATATACAGCTCCCATAGAGTTACATGATAACATTCTGCTGCCTGCAGCTACTACTAGGGGGAGCTCACTACATACAGATATATACAGCTCCCATAAAAATACATGATAACATTCTACTGCCTGCAGACACCACTAGAGGGAGCTCACTACATATAGATATATACAGCTCCCATAGAATTACATGATAACATTCTACTGCCTGCAGACACCACTAGAGGGGAGCACACTACATACAGACATATACAGCTCCCATAGAGATACATGATAACATTCTACTGCCTGCAAACACAACTAGGGGGAGCTCACTACACACAAATATATACTGCTCCCATAGAGATACATAATAACATTCTAATGCCAGCAGCCACCACTAGGGGGAGCTCACTACATACTGATATATACAGCTTCCATAGAGTTACATGATAACATTCTACTGCCTGCAGCCACCACTAGGGGGAGCTCACTACATACAGATATATACAGCTCCCATAGAGATACATGATAACATTCTGCTGCCTGCAGCCACCAATAGGGGGAGCTCACTACATACAGATATATACAGCTCCCATAGAGATACATGATAACATTCTACTGCCTGCAGACACCACTAGGGGAGCTCACTACACACAGATCTATACAGCTCCCATAGAGTTACATGATAACATTCTGTTACCTGCAGCCACCACTAGGGGGAGCTCACTACACACAGATCTATACAGCTCCCATAGAGATACATGATAACATTCTGCTGCCTGCAGCTACTACTAGGGGGAGCTCACTACATACAGATATATACAGCTCCCATAAAAATACATGATAACATTCTACTGCCTGCAGACACCACTAGAGGGAGCTCACTACATACAGATATATACAGCTCCCATAGAATTACATGATAACATTCTACTGCCTGCAGACACCACTAGAGGGGAGCACACTACATACAGACATATACAGCTCCCATAGAGATACATGATAACATTATGCTGCCTGCAGACACCACTATGGGGAGCTCACTACATACAGATATATACAGCTCCCATAGAGTTACATGATAACATTCTACTGCCTGCAGCCACCACTAGGGGGAGCTCACTACATACAGATATATACAGCTCCCATAGAGTCACATGATAACATTCTGCCTGCAGTCACCACTAGGGGGAGCTCACTATATACAGATATATACAGCTCCCATAGAGTAACATGATAACATTCTGCTGCCAGAACGAGAGGGAGCTCCACTACATACAGATATATACATCTCCCATAGAGTTACGTGATAATATTCTACTGCCTGCAGTCACCACTAGGGGGAGCTCACTACATGCAGATATATACAGCTCCCATAGAGTTACATAATAACCTTCTGCTTCCTGCAATCACCACTAGGGGGAGCTCACTACATACAGATCTATACAGCTCCCATAGAGTTACGTGATAACATTCTGCCTGCAGTCACCACTAGGGGGAGCTCACTACATACAGATATATACAGCTCCCATAGAGCTATATGATAACGTTCTGCTGCCTGCAGTTACCAGTAGGGGGATCTCGCTACATACAGATTTATACAGGTCTAATAGAGTTAAATGATCAGATTCTCATTACCTCCAGCCACCACTAAAAGATCACTTAATACAGATATATACTTCTCCCCCTAGTCTTGGCTGCAGGCAGTAGAATATCAATTAACCTCAAGGGGAGTTGTATATATCTGTATGTAGTGAGCTCCCCCTAGTGGTGCCTGCAGGCAGCAGAGTCTCATCATGTAACTCTATGGGAGCTGTATATATCTGCATGTAGTGAACTCCACCTAGTGGTTGCTGCAGGCAGCAGAATTTTATCATTTAATTGTATAGGAGCTGTATATATCTGTGTGTAGTGAGCTCCCCCTAGTGTTTGCTTCAGGCAGCAGAACGTTAACATGTAACTCTAGGGGAGCTGTATATATTTGTATGTAGTGAGCTCCCCGAGTGGTGGCCTCAGGCAGCAGAATGTTATCATGTATCTCTATGGGAGCTGTATATATCTGTGTGTAGTGAGCTCCCCATAGTGGTTGCTGCAGGCAGCAGAATGTTATCATGTAACTCTATGGGAGCTGTATATATCTGTATGTAGTGAGCTCTTCCTAGTGGTGCCTGCAGGCAGCAGAATCTTATCATGTAACTCAATGGGAGTTGTATATATCTGTATTTAGTGAGCTCCCCCTAGTGGTTGCTGCAGGCAGCAGAATGTTAACATGTAACTTTAAGGTTGCTGTATATATCTGTATTTAGTGAGCTCCCCCTAGTGATGGCTGCAGGCAGCAGAATATTATCATGTAACTATGGGAGCTGTATATATCTGTGTGTAGTGAGCTCCTCCTAGTGGTAGCTGCAGGCAGCAGAATGTTATCATGTAACTCTATGAGAGCTGTATATATCTGTATGTAGTGAGCTCCCACTAGTGGGGACTGCAGGCAGCAGAATGTTATCATGTAACTCTATGGGAGCTGTATATATCTGTATGTAGTGATCTCTCCCTACTGGTGGCTGCAGGCAGCAGAATGTTATCATGTAACTCTATGGGATCTGTATATATCTGTATGTAGTGAGCTCCTCCTAGTGGTAGCTGCAGGCAGCAGAATGTTATCTTGTAACTCTATGGGAGCTGTATATATCTGTATGTAGTTAGCTCCCCCTAGTGGTGGCTGCAGGCAGCAGAATGTTATCATGTAATTCTATGGGAGTATAATGAAGGGGGTAGGGAAACGGACAAGTGAGCCCTAATCTACCCGCCACTCTGTCCCTGCCTACTTGCAACGACCCGCCCTAGGCGACGGGGTACAACTGGGCGGCGGTCCCTACGCTCAGTAAGTGCACGAGACAAACAGACAAGGGTACACAAAGCTAAGGGAAATGGGAAGTTGCCCACGGCAACACCGTAGCAACAAGAGTGGTGAACGAGCCGAGTCAAACCAGGAGTATACGAGGTACCAAACGCAGAGAAGGAGAGTAGTCAGTAAGCCAGGGTCAGTATGGAGCAGGATCAAATAGTCAGAAGCTGTAGCTGGGCCAGGAAACCACACGAGAAGAATCACAAGCAAAGATGGAACAGGAAAGGCAGGTATAAATAGACAGAGGGCGGGAGCTAGCTCCGTCTGGCCAGGCTGCGATAGGCTCTCCCACTCCTAAGCCTGCCATCCTGAGTGGTGGAAGATGGAGTCAGTCTCAGAGACATAGACTCAGGTGCAGACTGATTATCTATGGGCGTATCCACAGAAGTTGTGCCTGGCAGATCCTTTACAGGGAGCTGTATATATCTGTATGTAGTAAGCTCCCTCTAGTGGTGGCTGCAGGCAGCAGAATATTAACATGTAACTTCAAGGGAGCTGTATATATCTGTATGTAGTGAGCTCCCTCTAGTGGTGACTGCAGGCAGCAGAATGTTATCATGTAACTATGGGAGGTGTATATATCTCTATGTAGTGAGCTCCCCCTAGTGGTGGCTGCAGGCAGCAGAATGTTATCATGTAACTCTATGGGAGCTGTATATATCTGTATGTAGTGAGCTCCACCTAGTGGTTGCTGCAGGCAGCAGAATGTTATCATTTAATTGTATAGGAGCTGTATATATCTGTATGTAGTGAGCTCATCCTAGTGTTTGTTTCAGGCAGCAGAATGTTAACATGTAACTCTAGGGGAGCTGTATATATCTGTATGTAGTGAGCTCCCCCTAGTGGTGGCTGCAGGCAGCAGAATATTATCATGTAACTATGGGAGCTATATATATCTCTATGTAGTGAGCTCCCCCTATTGGTGTGCTTCCGGCAGCAGAATGTTATCATGTAACTCTATGGGAGCTGTATATATCTGTATGTAGTGAGCTCCCCCTAGTGGGGACTGCAGGCAGCAGAATGTTATCATGTAACTCTATGGGAGCTGTATATATCTGTATGTAGTGATCTCCCCCTAGTGGTGGCTGCAGGCAGCAGAATGTTATTATGTAATTCTATGGGAGCTGTATATATCTGCATATAGTGAGCTCCCCCTAGTGGTTGCTGCAGCAGGCAGCAGAATGTTAACATGTAACTTCAAGGGAGCTGTATATATCTGTATGTAGTGAGCTCCGTCTAGTGGTGGCTGCAGGCAGCAGAATATTAACATGTAACTTCAAGGGAGCTGTATATATCTGTATGTAGTGAGCTCCCTCTAGTGGTGACTGCAGGCAGCAGAATATTATCATGTAACTATGGGAGCTATATATATCTCTATGTAGTGAGCTCCCCCTATTGGTGTGCTTCCGGCAGCAGAATGTTATCATGTAACTCTATGGGAGCTGTATATATCTGTATGTAGTGAGCTCCCCCTAGTGGGGACTGCAGGCAGCAGAATGTTATCATGTAACTCTATGGGAGCTGTATATATCTGTATGTAGTGATCTCCCCCTACTGGTGGCTGCAGGCAGCAGAATGTTATCTTGTAACTCTATGGGAGCTGTATATATCTGTATGTAGTGATCTCCCCCTAGTGGTGGCTGCAGGCAGCAGAATGTTATCATGTAATTCTATGGGAGCTGTATATATCTGCATGTAGTGAGCTCCCCCTAGTGGTGGCTGCAGGCAGCAGAATGTTAACATGTAACTTCAAGGGAGCTGTATATATCTGTATGTAGTGAGCTCCCTCTAGTGGTGGCTGCAGGCAGCAGAATATTAACATGTAACTTCAAGGGAGCTGTATATATCTGTATGTAGTGAGCTCCCTCTAGTGGTGACTGCAGGCAGCAGCATGTTATCATGTAACTATGGGAGCTGTATATATCTCTATGTAGTGAGCTCCCCCTAGTGGTGGCTGCAGGCAGCAGAATGTTATCATGTAACTCT
Source organism: Rhinoderma darwinii (assembly GCF_050947455.1). NCBI lineage: Eukaryota > Metazoa > Chordata > Amphibia > Anura > Rhinodermatidae > Rhinoderma > Rhinoderma darwinii. Next base: position 377,380 of record NW_027461824.1, read on the forward strand.
ATGGGAGCTGTATATATCTGTATGTAGTGTGCTCCCCCTAGTGGGGACTGCAGGCAGTAGAATGTTATCATGTAACTCTATGGGAGCTGTATATATCTGTATGCAGTGATCTCCCCCTACTGGTGGCTGCAGGCAGCAGAATGTTATCATGTAACTCTATGGGAGCTGTATATATCTGTATGTAGTGAGCTCCTCCTAGTGGTGGCTGGAGGCAGCAGAACGTTATCATGTAACTCTATGGGAGCTGTATGTATCTGTATGTAGTGAGCTCCTCCTAGTGGTGGCTGCAGGCAGCAGAATGTTAACATGTAACTTCAAGGGAGCTGTATATATCTGTATGTAGTGAGCTCCCCCTAGTGGGGACTGCAGGCAGTAGAATGTTATCATGTAACTCTATGGGAGCTGTATATATCTGTATGTAGTGATCTCCCCCTACTGGTGGCTGCAGGCAGCAGAATGTTATCATGTAACTCTATGGGAGCTGTATATATCTGTATGTAGTGAGCTCCTCCTAGTGGTGGCTGCAGGCAGAAGAATGTTATCATGTAACTCTATGGGAGCTGTATATATCTGTATGTAGTGATCTCACCCTAGTGGTGGCTGCAGGCAGCAGAATGTTATCATGTAATTTTATGGGAGCTGTATATATCTGCAAGTAGTGAGCTCCCCCTAGTGGTGACTGCAGGTAGCAGAATGTTATCATGTAACTCTATGGGAGCTGTATATATCTGTATGTAGTGAGCTCCCCCTAGTGGTGTCTGCAGGCAGCAGAATGTTATCATGTAACTCTATGGGAGCTGTATATATCTGTATGTAGTGAGCTCCCCCTAGTGGTGTCTGCAGGCAGCAGAATGTTATCATGTAACTCTATGGGAGCTGTATATATCTGTATGTAGTGAATAGAATTGTAGACGCTCTGTGCGGTGTTGAATAAATACGACCACTGAACATTCTTTCACATGTAGCGCAAATAATATAATGTATCGTGTGGGGAGTGACAAGTTGGGGGTTAGATACAGATTATGTATTGGGGTGCGGGAGTTTCTGTGTATACTGCGCTGTGTGACGTGTCGGGGCCCTGGTTGCGCTGAGTCGTTATCGTTCCGTTATTACTCACAGACTTTCTATTTTCTATATTATGTTTGACAAAAGACTGCGCAGACATTTCCCGTTTCTTTGCCGGTGGACGCCAGTTTGTGATTTTCTGCTGTATCTGCTCCTACGATGTAAAGGTGCGTTTAGCTGGAAGTCGTTGCCTCCGCCGCTCCATTTCTCGTACTTTGTGAGTGACTGATTGTAAACGAGCGGCAGCGTCTGATTATCGCTGGACGAGGCTGAGTGATTGTCGCTTTCTTCTGTGTGACCCCTGTGACCTCTCGTGTCATCCCTCATTTCATCGTCTTTTTATTCATCGCAGCCGCCTAATTGGGACTGGCGGGAACATAAACACCGAGCGCGGATTGTGTGTTTATGTGGAGAACGGCGGAGTCCATCACTGCGCCACAGGGCGAACGAATAACCAGCCCCCTATATAAACACACAGATTGTCAGGACGCTTCCAGCCGGAGCGTAATCTTCACGAGATGTTTACAAAGCGGAAGAATTAGGAAACTATTTCATAAAAACACGAAGCGGCAGCTGCAAGGAATAAGGAAGAAGCAGTCAACGCAAGGAACCAAGTCTTCACCAGGAGACAAGGAAAAATGAGGGCGACGCGAATGTGACCTGAGGAAGATGCGAATGTGACCTGAGGAAGACGCGAATGTGACCTGAGGGCGACGCGAATGTGACCTGAGGGCGACGCGAATGTGACCTGAGGGCGACGCGAATGTGACCTGAGGAAGACGCGAATGTGACCTGAGGGCGACGCGAATGTGATCTGAGGAAGACGCGAATGTGACCTGAGGAAGACGCGAATGTGACCTGAGGAAGACGCGAATGTGACCTGAGGGCGACGCGAATGTGACCTGAGGGCGACGCGAATGTGACCTGAGGAAGACGCGAATGTGACCTGAGGGCGACGCGAATGTGACCTGAGGGTGACGCGAATGTGACCGGAGGGCGACGCGAATGTGACTGAACAGTTGCGGCTGATTTGGTCACTGAACATCTGTCACGATCACGAGGACACAATTCTGCGCTTTCAGTCGAGGTCGTTCTCGTATCATCGACGTTATTATTGATTATAGTTACGAATCTTTGTTATCGGTCGTATCACAGATTTCTCCTTACGATTATAATGCGGCGTTTATCCCACGGAGGCCGCGCCGCAGCTCCTGGCTTCTCAGCAGTTGAGGACGTGATGGGATTGGCGTCCGGCGGTACGAGGGCGGCGTAGGGTTTCTCCGCGTTCTGCGCACATCTGACAGGATTTACTAACAGAACTAATCGTATCTGAAAAGGAGAATTAAACGAAAAAGTAACGGAGGAGACGTCTCCGCCGCGCTGATGAAGATGGACGCCTTCCACCCCGCGCTCAGGGGTCATGCTCCTGGTTAACCCTCCGTGTGCTGGAGCGTTCTCATGTACGGTGCCGAGTCCTCCGCCCTGGGTCACGTGGGTGTTACATTTTGTCCGACGCCGCCGCCTCTTGCGCTATTGTGACGTCTCTCCAGTACAGAACAAGGCGTTGCTGTGTATGACTCGCCCACAGAGCTGACACTTCACCGCCTCATATTCCCCTATATCGGTTACTCCGGTCTATGGCGTCCTGCAATACAACTTTTATAAACAGCCCAAAAAAAGCCACAGAAACGGCGTGGCAAAAAATGGTGGTCGGGAGACTTCTAAACGCGCCATTTGTATCAGTGAACGGGATTTTCCTTCTGGTGGGTGGACATTGAGTGCAGCGACGGCGGCGGTGGCGGAAGCGACATCTCCTGGTTTCTATTTGGCTCGTGTTACGTGATACAACGTATCCTGCTCTATCTGCGTCTCACATCTTTTGCCTCTCAGCCAAAATGAAACTAAAACAGAGAATTGTTTTCATGCTGAAAATTATTATCAGTCATTAATTATTGTTGTGCCAGAAATAGATCCGGCAAATTCTAGAACATTCCCAATTATACGGGGAAATTTCCATTAGGGCTAATCAGGAGCAGCTGTGCAGGCGGTGATGTCAGGCCCGGCCACCAGAGGGCGCTCTCCACCATGACATCTATAGCCGGGCGCAGGACGGGGTCTCCCGTATTTGCTTCGTTATTCTATAGGGGCTCATGGTACGGATCCTGAACATGACTGTAATGCACGCAATGGCGACCGCGCACGTCTTTCTGTCCTTGATGAGTCCATATAAGTTCTATCCTGTATATTGGACTGTAATAGGTTTTCGGGGGGGGGATACAGTGCAGCATATGTAACAAGCACAACAGCTGTGTGAGCAGGACCAGGTCAACATGGTATCCAGCCCCTAGAAGTAAACAATTAATACTGACAGTAAGCAGAGATCTTGAAAATAGTGAAGAATTGGAATTAGTGACCGCACAGAAAGAATAGAAATGAAATAAAAGCAACCACGAGAAATGCACAAATCCTGCTCCACCTGCAGCCTCCCCATTAACTGTGCAGGTGGATACACTCTAGTGTTTGCTGTTATCAGCCATCTCAGGTTGTGGAGAGGCTGACTGTAGGAAATGTGAATCATTCTCTCTGTTATCAGCCATTTCAGGCTAGGCACAGCTGTAATATTTCTGTGTGCATGAAAACAAGAGAGTGCTACAGAGGCTTTTCTTCACTGATACATTGTACCAAACCCTCAGCTGTGAGAAGTTTTAGGTCAAGACCGTTTTCCAACCTCTTGATGTAAACAGGAATTTTTCCATTCACTGCCATCAAGCAGAGATGTTACATATGCTGAGGAATGTTACATGAGAAGCTACAGGGATTATAAGGGTCTGTTCACACGTAGAGTCAAAAACGTCTCAAAATACGGAGCTTCAAGGGAAAACAGCCCCTGATTTTCAGACGTTTTTTGAGCAACTCACGTATTTCGCTGCGTTTTTTACGGCCGTTTTTGGAGCTGTTTTCATTGCAGTCTATGAGAAAACGGCTCCAAAAACGTCCCAAGAAGTTTCCTGCATTTCTTTTGACAGCGACGCGTAAAATGACAGGTCGTCGGCACAGAACATCGTAAGGCGGGGTTCACACCCACTATTTACAGATGTAATTTGGGCGTTTTAGCCCCGAATTACGTCCGAAAATGCGGCTCAAAAGCGAACATGTGCCCATTCATTAGAATGGGTCTTGCGATATTCTGTGCCGACGGTCATTTTTTTGACGCGCCGCTGTCAAATGACGGCGTGTAAAAAGACGCCCGCGTCAAAGAAGTGCCTGTCACTTCTTGAGACGTAATTGGAGACGTTTTCCATTGACTCCATAGAAAAACCGCTCCAATTACGTCCGTAATGGACGCCGCGAAAGACGCCGGCACTTGCCATTACGGCTGAAATTACAGAGGTTTTCTCCTGACAACATCTCCGTGATTTCAGCCGTATCGGACGCTGCCGTGTGAACACACCGTAAAGCCCATAGAAAGTAATAGGCAGATGTTTGCCGACGTATTGGAGGCGTTTTTTCTGACATAATTCGAGGCGTAAAACGCCTCCAATACGTATGAGAACAGGTGGTGCGAGCCCGGCCTGACTCCCATCATGCGGACGCTCGTGCATTGTTGCGCCCTCTCTGCCGCGCTCATTCCTCCTTTCTCTGCCTTTTGCGGCCATATTTCCGTACTGCAGGATTATTCTTGCGCTGAGGGCTGGGGTGACGCTTTACGGCTGCTGTTATGGGGGTACATTTTACGGGCTGTGATGTTCTGCGTTGTGTTCATGACTCGCACTGTATGAGGGCGCGGAGATGGCGGTCGTTGATATGTTGATGATGTGACGTCCTCCGGGCAGAGCTGCGCGGGGGGCCCCGACACCTCATTATACCGCAGAGCGTCGCACCATGACCCCCCCGTGTGCAGAGCGTCGCACCATGACCCCCCCCGTGTGCAGAGCGTCGCACCATGACCCCCCCCGTGTGCAGAGCGTCGCACCATGACCCCCCCCCACGTGTGCAGAGCGTCGCACCATGACCCCCCCACACGTGTGCAGAGCGTCGCACCATGACCCCCCCCCCACGTGTGCAGAGCGTCGCACCATGACCCCCCCGTGTGCAGAGCGTCGCACCATGACCCCCCCCCCCCCCCGTGTGCAGAGCGTCGCTCCATGACCCCCCGTGTGCAGAGCGTCGCACCATGACCCCCCCCCCGTGTGCAGAGCGTCGCACCATGACCCCCCCCCCGTGTGCAGAGCGTCGCACCATGACCCCCCCCCCGTGTGCAGAGCGTCCCGACCACCCTCACGTTTTACTACAAGACAACAGGATATTCATTAATGAAATAAAAATCAAGTATAAAACAAAATTCATCAGTGGATTCCCGAGACTCCGCCCCCGCGTCCTGCGTAAACAACATGGCCGCCGCCGAGTGTCTGTGAGGTCATGTGACAATCATGTGACTGCGACGTCCATCACCTCCGGACACCGAACATTCACCAGCGCCAGGATTTACCGCAACGTCCGATCATCCCAGCGATCAGAAAAACCCTGATATCCTGCGCCTCGTACCTCCCTCCACCTCCCTGATATCCTGCGCCTCGTACCTCCCTGATATCCTGCGCCTCAAACCTCCCTCCACCTGCCTGACACCTCCCTGATATCCTGCG
>NW_027461824.1:383287-475001 GCF_050947455.1 Rhinoderma darwinii
TATCATGATGTGAACACGGCCTTAGGCCTGATTCACACGAGCGCGTTAAACGTCCGCGGGACGGCCGTTGTAATTCAGTGTGGCCGTGTGAAGGTTCCGTGCCAAAATAGGACATGTCCGTTCTTTTCACGCATCACGCGTCCCTCCATAGACGCTCAACTATGGGGAAAGCGTGACCGCGTCCCACAGCGCTGAGCTCGGATGCACCTCAAACGTGAAAAACAGCAGTTTTTCACGTCCCGAGTTGCGCAGCGCTGGTGTGAATCAGGCCTAAGAGTGGCGCTCCACCCAGCAGCATCATATTACAGGTCATATAACACTGAGCAACCTATCCCCATCCTGAGTGACATTGTGTCTTATACTCTAGTCACATCCAGAGCTGCAGTCACAATTCTGCTGCTATATCATGTCTTATACTCTAGTCACATCCGGAGCTGCAGTCACAATTCTGCTGCTATATCATGTCTTATACTCTAGTCACATCCAGAGCTGCAGTCACAATTCTGCTGCTATATCATGTCTTATACTCTAGTCACATCCGAAGCTGCAGTCACAATTCTGCTGGTGTCTTGTTACCTGATGTAGCACTGACGAACGTTACATAATTTGAGATGAGCTGTTAGATCACATGACTTGTGGTTTGCTTTGGGTGTGCTTGGAGTATAAGAGCAGGGCTACACTGAGACATTTTGTTATGGATGGATTTTAACTATTGAGTGACCGCTGCAGTCCAAATGAATACATTGAGGTACATGTGGTCTTGTGGACTGCAGCGGTCACTCTAGAGTTAAAATCAATCAGCAGTACAGGAACTCCCAGGTTCACTCAGTGTTTTCGGGGGGGGGGGGGGTTCGGGCTGCGCGCCTTGAAAAATGCGACTGAAACGCCAACAAACATCTTCGCAATGAAATCAATGGAAAAAACTGCGTCTAGTCCAGATGAAACGGCGCGTGAAAAAACCGCTGCATAAAAGGAGGAGCTGTCGCTTCTTGAGCCGTTTTTTTGGAGCCGTTTTTGAGAAACGTCTAAAAAAAATTCTGCGTTTTCTGCCTCAAAAACGGCTGGAAATCAGAGGTTATTTTCCGATAAAAACCGCTCCGTAGTTTTTAGCCCCGTTTTTATTCCCGTCGTGTCGCCCCGACCTAACAGTGAGGACACACCGGGCGGAGAAGATGCGTAAAAGGACACGTAAATCCGCCCCGGAACACGCAAAGAATTCCGCCCAAAAAAATGCACTCAATTGTGGAATCTGCTGCGGAAACCGGCGCTAGAAAAAAAGGTTACGGGTAAGGCCACACGGAGCGGTCACGACGCGGCCAACGACTGCACCGGCATGGTAGTCACATGGGAAGAAGCGTCATCCCTGGAGGCGGGGCTGCGCTCAGAGCAGGGGGAGGCGCCGCTCCGGCGGCCGGGGGTGAGTAGAAGCTTTTTTATTATTTTTAAACCAAAAGAAACGTTTTTTTCTGAGTTGCGATCTTTGCGGTTGAATCGCAGCTTTTGCGCAGCAAAAAAGCGCAACATTTACTATTTGTTGGGGGTTTTTACGTCCCCGTGGGAAAATCCGCAAAACAAAAAAGCAGCGATTCTGCGGCATAAGCGCTCGTCCACACGTAACGGAATTGCTGCAGAAAATGGTGCGGATTTTGCTGCGTTTTTCTCAGTGTTGGGGGATGGGACGTCTCCTCTGAAAAACGCAGCAATGCAGTCCCTCTCCGCAGCAGGAAGCGGCATGTACGTAACACGCAGCGCAGGGGAATGTCTGCTCTGAATTTTTTCCGCTGCGTGTGGATGAGATCTGTGAAATGTCGCGCCCTCTGCTGCGGATTCTCCGTCACCCGTCCATTTTACGTGTGGTCGCGCCCTAAATTGACATGGATTTAAAAAAAATGGGAAAATCCGCGCCTTTCCACTGAGTGTCGCCACCCTGAGGCCGGGGGGTCCCACGTAGCGGAGACGCTGCCGAATTTCCGCATCATTTACAGCGGCAGCAAAGTGGATGAGACTTCGTGAATCTCCGGCCCGCGAGGCGGAAAAACCGCAGCGTAAACGTTAATAACTTGACCTGCAGCGGAATCTGATTCCATGTCAATTTCTGCTGCGTTTTTGTTGATTTTCCTTTGTGAGTTTTTCCCATTGAATTCACTGAAGATGCAAAACCGCAGCAGGAAACCGGCGCGGTGACTCTGGTGGCGGAACCGCAACTACGGAAAGATAAAAAAATCATACCCACAATGCCACCTTCCTGTGACGTTTCATCCCATGTGACCGCTGCAGCCAATCACAGGCTGTTGTGTCATTGTAGGGGGCCGGACTACGCGCAAGAAGACGGTTGAGGGTAAGTATCGGCTTTCCGCACGGGAAATTCCATCCGAAAAACCGCACCACAACGTGGTGCAATTTTTTCGGACGTAAGGTGCTGCGGGTTCCAGGTGGGATACACTGTGCAGTTTTTACGCAGCGAATCCGACCCGTGGGTACCCGGCCTAAGGACACAGTCACATGCTGCAGATTTTGCTTCCAAATTGAATTATGAGTGCAGCTCTGGATGTAACTGGAGTATATGACATATTGTAGCAGAAGAATTGTGACTGCATCTCTGGATGTGACTGGAGTATCATACATGATGTAGCAGCAGAATTGTGACTGCAGCTCTGGATGTGACTGGAGTATAAGACATGATACATAAGATAAGTAATGTTACTCATCTTTATATGTGTCCTGTAAAGTTATGGCTGACGGTGGAGCTGCGGGGAATCTGTCATGAATGTTTATATATAACATCTTGGGCGGCCATATTGGAGGCATTATCCTAATAGACATTGCAGCAGGAGGTGTTCACTTTATGGCAGCTGCAATGACTGCTATACCTGATACAGGAGGAGCTGTATAGAAGTGTTTATCCTCTGCTATTGTCGGTGGTGTAGTCCTGCCTATCTAGTCTCCCGCAGCACAGCAGAGCTGACAGTATATACCCCCCCCCCCCCCCCCCCCTCACCCCAATAATAGGCTCAGCCGTTCTATAACTTATAAACAATGGCGCTGTGTCCTGTGGCCGTCTGGGACATTTTTTTCGAGTTTATCCTGACTTGACCTTATTCCACGGCGGCTTCAACGAGAACATTTAACCCTTTATGACCCACAGTCCGTGTAGATCTCTCTCCAGCCTGCGACCTGCAGGAGCAGAGATGGCGGCCAGATCCGTTATTTGTGATAACCTCGCGGCGTCCAGGTCGTGATCGTATAAACGCTGTTTCATTTCCAGACGCCGCGTTTAGACCCCGGCTGAGAATCGATCTCTCCTGAGCTCATAGAAGGAAAGGTCAAGTTTCCAGGAGTTTATAGGAAGAAAGTAATGGAAGGAGCGGAGGAATCGCGGCGAGAACTGATATCAGTCCCGATCCTGGATGATGACATCACAGACCGACGAGAGTCGCAGCAGAAGCGCCATAACCTGGGCGCCGTGATGTCATCACTCAGTATACGGCTCCAGAAATAAACCTAGTCCTGCATGAATATGAAATGTTAGAGTAATAATCAGGGCCGAACGGCTCACCGGGGCACAGGGGGTACAGGGGGTACAGGGGGCACAGGGGGCTCCTCCTGGCACAATAACGTGGAGCCGATCACCCACCACTGGGATCCATTTAGATCTTATTAGTGATCTGTTCTGTGTACAACGATAACAAAAAAGATTATGACATAAATGTTCCGTACAGGAGCGGGGCCCTCAGGGTCATCTCCTCCGGGGGGCCCAAAAGACCCCAGTCCAACACTAATGACAATAATAAAAACAACAACAACGTTTTAATAATAATAATAAAAATAAAAAATATATAATAATAAAAAAATTATAACAAATAATAATAATAAAATAATAATAATAAAAAAATGAATAAAATAAAATATAATAAATAATAATAATAATAATAATAATGGAACACCACAAAGGACGACATCTGGATGGAATTTGCAGGATCTTCCGGGGGGTTCTCTGGGATAATCTCTCGCTATGATTGGGAAATTAGATTGTGAGTCCCACTGGGGACAGGGACCGATGTGAACAGCGACAATCTCTGTACAGCGCTGCGGAATATGTCGGGGATATAATAGTAAATGTGATAATGTCATTATTTGTTCTTATTATGATGATGATTTTTCCTTCCTTTGTGTCTGTGATGGAGACGACTTCTGCGGCCGCACCATTTATATTCTATGTCACCGGTTATTATTGGACAATTTCTGATCCCCGGCAGGGTCTGAGGTGACGACCACTTACGTGTTTCTCATCTGTGGGACACGATTCGTTTTGCTTCATTTTTTTGTCTCTAGAATAAAAGATTAGATGGAAAATGATCCGCAGTCCAGAAACGGCACAAAAGTAGATGCTGAGTCAGGTATTTACGAGAATAAAACAAGCGAATAATAATAATATAATAATAATAATAATAATCTAATAATAATAATAATAATAATAATAATAATAATAATAATAATCTAATAATAATAATAATAATAATAATAATCTAATAATAATAATAATAATAATAATAATAATAATAATAATAATAATCTAATAATAATAATAATAATAATAATAATCTAATAATAATAATAATAATAATAATAATAATAATCTAATAATAATAATAATAATAATAATAATAATAATCTAATAATAATAATAATAATCTAATAATAATAATAATAATAATAATAATCTAATAATAATAATAATAATAATAATAATAATCTAATAATAATAATAATAATAATAATAATAATAATAATAATCTAATAATAATAATAATAATAATAATAATAATAATCTAATAATAATAATAATAATAATAATAATAATAATAATCTAATAATAATAATAATAATAATAATAATCTAATAATAATAATAATAATAATAATAATAATAATCTAATAATAATAATAATCTAATAATAATAATAATAATAATAATAATAATAATAATAATAATCTAATAATAATAATAATCTAATAATAATAATAATAATCTAATAATAATAATAATAATCTAATAATAATAATAATAATAATAATAATCTAATAATAATAATAATAATCTAATAATAATAATAATAATAATCTAATAATAATCTAATAATAATAATAATCTAATAATAATAATAATAATAAATAATAATAATAATCTAATAATAATAATAATAATAATCTAATAATAATAATAATAATCTAATAATAATAATAATAATAATCTAATAATAATAATAATAATAATAATAATAATAATCTAATAATAATCTAATAATAATCTAATAATAATAATAATAATAATAATCTAATAATAATAATAATAATCTAATAATAATAATAATAATAATAATAATAATCTAATAATAATAATATAATAATAATATAATAATAATAATATAATAATAATAATATAATAATAATATAATAATAATAATATAATAATAATAATATAATAATAATCTACTAATAATAACATAAGGGTCTGTTCACACGTAAAAGCTGCTCCTCGCATTTTGCACAGTACGTCGGCAAACCCATTCAAATGAATGGGCAGATGTTTGCTGACGTATTGTAGCCCTATTTTCAGACGTAAAACGAGGCATAATACGCCTCGTTTACGCCTGAATATAGGTCGTGTGAACCCAGCCTAATAATACTAATAATACTAATAATACTAATAATAATACTAATAATACTAATAATACTAATAATAATAATACTAATAATAATACTAATAATAATACTAATAATACTAATGAGAATACTGTTAATAATAACATCATAAAATAAATAATAATAATAATGTAATAAATAATAATATTAACAATCAGCGCAGACATTATTTTTAGACATGATTATTCTCACGGTCACTGTTCGGGGGGGGGGGGGGGTTGTATTTTGTAGGATTTTATTGCCACCATTTTGGGGTCCTTAAGGCCCCATTCACACGACGGTAAAATGACGGGCCCGTTCATTTCTATGGCTGACGGACCCCTTCCCGTGTGTCTATGCGAGAGCGTCCGTGCTGCTGAAACGTGACGAAAAAAATAGGACATGTCCTATTTTTTTAATTTTACGGACCGCGCTCCTATACTTTATAATGGGCGCACGGCCTGTAAAAATGGCCGGCTATCCGTGGCCGTCCACGTAATTACGGTCGTGTGCACGAAGCCTTAGTATTTAGGTTTGGGAAGGATAAAAGAAAAGCAATTCTGCCATTATTTCTATAGGAATATGATGCCCAGCGCCCATGTAAATGTCTCCACGCCACTTCCAACGCGTTACTGTCATTTCGGTTTCAGCGCAAAAACAAATAACGAAGACGCGACTTCCACTGACTTCAAGATCAGGAGCAATAGTCGATCAATCGTATAGTAAATATTATGCGGAATCTGCGGTTGAGCTCAGGTCTTCTCATCCTGCGCTGAAATGATGAATGCGGAAACAGGAATCACTCCCCTATCTAGGAGGATCTTCTAGCCCTGCTCATCCTGAGCTGCCTGGTTCATGAATAGAATGCCAGAACTGCAGTGGAGACTGACAACCTGGGTAAAAATGAAAGGACTTGGAGAGAGTTGTGTATCTAGTTGTATACCGGATGACTCAGGCGGATATTTCCCGGGCATGGTACTTGATTTGGGGGGTGATCTTTCAGTTCCCCTCTGTCAGGTGTCTGTTACCATCACGCTGCGTCTCAGGTTAATGGTCCTGTAATCACATGAAATTTAGGAAAAGCAGCGGCAGGAAACACCTTGTTAGAGAATATATATAATGTTACAAAAATAAACCCCCCGTGACAGGAGCGGGGGGATGTAAAGTGACAGGAGGGTGCGCGGCCGGGGGACCACATGGATGTAGCAGCTCCTGCCCCCCAGACACCCCCGTACATTCACATCAGTAATTCATTCAGTAAATTGAATTACGTGAATGAGGAGATTGTGCGTTTCTCCGGGCTGAACGCTGATAAGATCCAGATGGCGGGGGAGGGGAGCGCGGCCTCTACGGCTTTGTGGACGGTGAAGTTTGTACGTTTTGGCTCTGGAAGATTTTCCAACTGGATTTTAGTGTGGAAGTGATTTGTCGCAAAATTCCTGATGTGGAAAGTGCGCGGATCAAGTCCTGGACGTGGCATCAACTATAATCTATCCCTGATCTCACTGCCGACCAGGGAGGGGGCGCAAAACTGGGAATCTATAGCACCCGCTTGTAGTATTACTGCTTGTCATATATAGTTGTATCACTAGTGGCCTATAGGATCATTACATGTTACATATAGACAAATCACTAGTCGCCTATAGGATCATTACATGTTATATATAGACAAATCACTAGTGGCCTCTTCCCTCTACACTCACCTCTTCCCTCGCCACTCACCTCTCCACTCTACACTCACCTCTTCCCTCGCCACTCACCTCTTCCCTCGCCACTCACCTCTCCACTCTATACTCCCCTCTACGAGGCGAGTGTAGAGGTGAGTATAGAGGGGAGAGGTGAGTATAGAGGGGAGAGGTGAGTGTAGAGGGGAGAGGTGAGTGTAGAGGGGAGTATAGAAGGTAAATGTGAGTGTAGAGAGGAGAGGTGAGTGTAGAGGGGAGAAGGGAGTATAGAGGTGAGTATAGAAGGTAAATGTGAGTGTAGAGGGGAGAGGTGAGTGTAGAGGGGAGAAGGGAGTATAGAGGTGAGTATAGAAGGTAAATGTGAGTGTAGAGGGGAGAGGTGAGTGGAGAGGGGAGAGGGGAGTATAGAGGTGAGTATAGAAGGTAAATATATGTATACAGAAACCATAGAGCAAAATAACGGCACCAGGACTTCCAGATTAGATGAAAAAAGGGTGGATTTATTCACCTCAAGTGAGCAGCGACGTTTTGCTTCATCTCTGAACCTTTCTCAAGCTCGGGGAACTGACTCATCCCCTGGTGACGTTCACATGGCCAGATATATAGTTTTCTGGAGTGCCGTGTTCATCTACAATTGGACTAATATATATATATATAGTGCTACAAACAACCCTTGTAGATAGTGCCACTATGGCTGCTAAAGCAGCACTTCTGTTACTGGTTGTATCACTAGTCACCTATAAGATTATTACCCTTCATATACAGTCGTATTACTAGTCACCCTTTAGGATCATTAACCTTATATAGTTGTATCACTAGTCACCTATAGGATCATTATGCATCATATGTAGACATATCACTAGTCACCTATAAGATTATTACCCTTCATATACAGTCGTATTACTAGTCACCCTTTAGGATCATTAACCTTATATAGTTGTATCACTAGTCACCTATAGGATCATTATGCATCATATGTAGACATATCACTAGTCACCTATAAGATTATTACCCTTCATATACAGTCGTATTACTAGTCACCCTTTAGGATCATTAACCTTATATAGTTGTATCACTAGTCACCTATAGGATCATTATGCATCATATGTAGACATATCACTAGTCACCTATAAGATTATTACCCTTCATATACAGTCGTATTACTAGTCACCCTTTAGGATCATTAACCTTATATAGTTGTATCACTAGTCACCTATAGGATCATTATGCATCATATGTAGACATATCACTAGTCACCTATAAGATTATTACCCTTCATATATAGTCAAATTACTAGTCACGTATAGGATCATTTCTCTTTATATACAGTCGTATTACTAATCACCCTTTAGGATCATTAACCTTATATAGTTGTATCACTGGTCACCAATAGTATCATTACCCGTTGTGATGGTGCATTATGTGTGGTTTATTGTGAGTCCTCAGCAGAGAGGGATGACTCTCTAATCAAGTACCACAGGTCGTGTCTCCAGCCTATGGACAATCCGACAAGTCAGAGGTGAAGTCCACAAGACCTAAAGTGTTGTCATTGTCCAGACCCCACAGGGGGTCATCAGGAGGCACCACAGTTATATTCAGCTCAGGTGCAGACCAGCAAACAAGGGTGATCCAATTATCTCCCCCATTGTGTTCTCATCCCGGCTGTGGCAATACACATGATAGCACAAAGGACCACAACTCACTTACAGACAGTGAAACTGCCAAGATGTTCCTCCCCCTGAGGGGATATAAGGGCTTGTCCTGGGGAGGATGGAGATCTTCTGGATTTAGACCTTAAGGAGAGCTGAAGCTGAGGCCAGCACTCTGAAGATGTTCCTGGGACTACCTTATTTTGTGGACTGTGTGTTGTTCCTGCATTGAACGTGACTTGTTCTGTCAACATTGGATGCAATAAACCCTGTTGGAGTTGCCCTGACGTCTCTGGCTCTGTTGATCGTGTATTAATGTAACGAACCCCATGACACCCTTTCATACAGTCATATCACTAGTCACCTATAGGATCATTATGCATCCTATATAGACATATCACTAGTCACCTATAGGATCATTATTCATCCTATATAGACATATCACTAGTCACCTATAGGATTGTCCTCTGTTATCTGTCCAGAAGACAAAAATAAATATCCTGGTGCTGACAGTCAACATCTATAGAAATATCCATATGCACCTGATGCTAGTGGGGGAGTGCGGAGGGAGGTGCTGCAGAGTACTCCACCTATACATTAGGGAATCGCACATCTGGATGTGGGGGGGGGGGGGGGTCACAGAGTAATGGTTCTGCCTTGGAGTTTGCAGGTCAATGTGATTAACCCAAGAGATGTCGATTTTGTTAACACATCAGATTTAATTATAATCCACAAGTTATAAAGGAGGAAGAAGCGGAATCAGTGACGTCAATGATATCAGGAATATACAGAGCTCCACCCGGGGGCCACAGCACAGCATATGATACCGGGGGCCACAGCACATGATACCGGGGGCCACAGCACATGATACCGGGGGCCACAGCACATGATACCGGGGGCCACAGCACATGATACCGGGGGCAACAGCATATGATACCGGGGGCCACACCACATGATACCGGGGGCCACAGCACATGATACCGGGGGCCACAGCACATGATACTGGGGGCCACAGCACATGATACTAGGGGCCACACCACATTATACCGGGGGCCACAGCACATGATACTGGGGGCCACAGCACATGATACTAGGGGCCACACCACTGCACATGATACCGGGGGACACACCACATGATACCGGGGGCCACAGCACAGCACATGATACCGGGGGCCACAGCACATGATACTGGGGGCCACAGCACAGCACATGATACCGGGGGCCACAGCACAGCACATGATACCGGGGGCCACAGCACAGCACATGATACCGGGGGCCACAGCACATGATACCGGGGGCCGCACCACAGCACATGATAACCGGGGGCCACAGATTACACATCAGGACCCTGGAGCTATAATAGATAGGGTATGTTCACACGCAGTGTTTTCAGGCGTATTTCGGGGCGTTTACGCCTCAAAGAATGACTGAAAAAATGGAAGCTGAACGCCTCCAAACATCTGCCCATTTATATCAATGGGAAATACGGCGTTCTGTTCCGACGGGGTGTTATGTTACGCCTCATTTTCTAAAAACGGTGCGTAAAAAGACGCCTGCGAAAAAGAAACGCATGTCACTTCTTGAGCCGTTTTTGATTGACTAAATAAAAACAGCCGCGAATATCGCGAGTTCCTAAAAAAAACGTCTGAAAAGCAGGAGCGGTTTTCCCTTGAAGCTCCGTATTTTCAGACGTTTTTTGCTACGTGTGTGAACAGGGCCTTATTCAGTAACAGAATGACTGTAGATGAGAATATCGTTGTATCCGGAGCTTTCTAATAGGCTTAGTGTTTCAATTTGTCACCATTTTTAAGACCTCTGCTTTCTGTCATTGAATGGGAAAGTCGTCCTGTCCTAATTCTTCCCACAGCTGAGGGATTGTTACAATGTATCAGCGTAGGCAATCTCTTGTGAGCTAAACACAGCAGCAGCGCAAATCTCTCCTCTGTCCTAGACGTGAGGCTGATAACCTACACTGATACATTGTAACAAACTATCAGCACAGCAGAGGCTTATCCTGCTGTGTTTAGCTCCCAGAGGATTGTCCGCACTGCATAGACGCACTATACGGGCCCCGCGCTCATTATCGGCCCCCGGATCCTTTCCCTAATATAATATTCAATAAATGGCGGCGGTGGTGAAGCGCTATAACCTGGGGGGATGACATCATTTAACCTGATCCGGCCCGCGCTCTGCCATGTTGACTTTACAGTCCAGTCCTGGAATTAGTCCAGGGGCGTTGTTGTCCTATGAGGTCATGTGCGGGGCCCCGGTCGCTGACCTCACCCCTCCCCCGGCCCAGATGCTCAGTCATAATCGTCCTGGGACTTATCTTCTTCCTGCGGTGACAGGCGTCCATCTTCATGAAGACCAATCAGCTCTTCATCAACCATAAGACGAGCGCGGCCCTGCCGGGAGACGGTGATCAGAAGACGCCGCACTGGTTCACCTCATCCAAACTCCTGATGAAGCCAAATAATCAGGAGGAGAAGGAGCCGAGTCCCATAGAGCAGTGACCCCGACCACCGGCCCGCGGGATCGGGTACCCCCCCTGGTGGCCGAAGGGAGTTCTGGGCGAAAAACCGCACCAAATTGTGCTGCAGTTTTTCGCCCGGAATGTAAAACAGCAGCATCAGCCGCCCTGCGAGCGCGATGACATTAAATCCCAGGAGATCGCTGTAGCCTGTGATTGACCTGTGATTGGCTGCTGCGGTCACATGGGATGAATGGTCATCCCCAGAGGCCGCGCTGGAGGGAGGAACACAGACTTCTGGGTAAGTATAAGATTTTTTTTTCACGGAGTTGCGTTTTTGTGTCAGGAATCGCTGCCAACCCGCCGCAATAAACGCAAAAGCTGCTATTTGATGCGGGATTTACATCCCCATTGAAGTCAATGGGAAAAACCGTAACAAATAAGCAGCGATTACGTAAATACAATTGACATTCATGTAAATTTCTGACGGTTTTTCCGCTCACTTCCTACGCGGCGCGTGGACGACATTTGTCTCATCACTTTGCCGCTAATGTACTATGCTGCACATGCAGAAAATCCTCAATATTTACGCAACGAGTGAACTGACCCTAAACCCCGCCCTCCGCCGGTCCGTGGAAAAATTGTCTTGTATGAAACTGGTCCTTGGTTAAAAAAAGGTTGGGGAGCGCTGCTCTAGAGGATTTGTCCAAAGTGGTGCCAAAAATTACGAATGTTTCTGATTAATAATCAAATGTAAAGCTGCTCCGCCCCTTGTTGAGGCGCCGCCCCTTGTTGAGGCTCCACCCCTTGTTGAGGCCCACCCCCTTGTTGAGGCTCCACCCCTTGTTGAGACTCAGCCCCTTGTTGAGGCCCACCCCCTTGTTGAGGCTCCACCCCTTGTTGAGGCTCCACCCCTTGTTGAGGATCCACCCCTTGTTGAGGCTCCACCCCCTCAGTCTATGTGCAGCAGATTATTGATTATCATCTTATCACTGATGGTTGAGTTCTGTCCTTCATATAATAAAAGTCTCCTCTCCATGTGCTGACATTATACGCAGTCGCCAATCTGAACAAGAAGAGTTGCACTGTGAAGCATGGTGGATGGACATAGCAGCCTGAGAATCTGATGGGACAGAAGGTGGATCATTTCAGTCTCAAAAAAACAATAGCGTTGAAGCCATAGCTGTGCTGTAATGGAGCAGCGCTGTAGTGTAAACCATTGGGGAGGGAGAAAACAGAAGTCTGAACCTATGATGAGATAGAAGGTGAACGTACGGGTATGTTCACACGCAGTGTTTTCAGACGTAATTCGGGCGTTTTACGCCTCGAATTACGCCTGAAAAAACGGCTCCATTACGCCTACAAACATCTGCCCATTACTTGCAATGGGTTTTACAATGTTCTGTTCAAACGAGGTGTCATTTTACGCGTCGCTGTCAAAATACGGCGCGTAAAAAGACGCCCGCAAAAAAGACGTTATAGTCTGGAGAGCCCACGTTATAGTCTGAAGACCCCACGTTATGGTCTGGAGAGCCCACGTTATAGTCTGGAGAGCCCACGTTATAGTCCGGAGACCTCACGTTATAGTCTGGAGACCCCACGTTATAGTCTGGAGACCTCACGTTATGGTCTGGAGACCCCACGTTATGGTCTGGAGACCCCACGTTATGGTCTGGAGACCCCACGTTATAGTCTGGAGAGCCCACGTTATAGTCTGGAGACCCCACGTTATAGTCTGGAGACCTCACGTTATAGTCAGGAGACCCCACGTTATAGTCTGGAGAGCCCACGTTATAGTCTGGAGAGCCCACGTTATAGTCTGGAGACCCCACGTTATAGTCTGGGGGGCCCACGTTATAGTCTGAAGAGCCCACGTTATAGTCTGGAGAGCCCACGTTATAGTCTGGAGACCTCCCACGTTATAGTCTGGAGAGCCCACGTTATAGTCTGGAGACCTCACGTTATAGTCTGAAGACCTCACGTTATAGTCTGGAGACCCCACGTTATAGTCTGGAGACCCCACGTTATAGTCTGGAGACCCGACGTTATAGTCTGATGACCCCACGTTATAGTCTGGAGACCCCACGTTATAGTCTGGAGAGCCCACGTTATAGTCTGGAGACCTCACGTTATAGTCTGGAGACCTCCCGTTATAGTCTGGAGAGCCCACGTTATAGTCTGATGACCTCCCGTTATAGTCTGGAGAGCCCACGTTATAGTCTGATGACCTCACGTTATAGTCTGGAGACCCCACGTTATAGTCTGGAGACCCCACGTTATAGGCTGATGACCTCACGTTATAGTCTGGAGACCTCACGTTATAGTCTGGAGACCCCACGTTATAGTCTGATGACCCCACGTTATAGTCTGGAGACCTCACGTTATAGTCTGGAGAGCCCACGTTATAGTCTGAAGACCCCACGTTATAGTCTGGAGACCCCACGTTATGGTCTGGAGAGCCCACGTTATAGTCTGGAGACCTCACGTTATAGTCTGGAGACCTCACGTTATAGTCTGGAGACCTCACGTTATAGTCAGGAGACCCCACGTTATAGTCTGGAGACCCCACGTTATAGTCTGGAGACCCCACGTTATAGTCTGGAGAGCCCACGTTATAGTCTGGAGAGCCCACGTTATAGTCTGGAGACCCCACGTTATAGTCTGGAGACCTCACGTTATAGTCTGGGGGGCCCACGTTATAGTCTGAAGAGCCCACGTTATAGTCTGGAGAGCCCACGTTATAGTCTGGAGACCTCACGTTATAGTCTGGAGACCCCACGTTATAGTCTGGAGAGCCCACGTTATAGTCTGGAGACCTCACGTTATAGTCTGAAGACCTCACGTTATAGTCTGGAGACCCCACGTTATAGTCTGGAGACCCCACGTTATAGTCTGGAGACCCCACGTTATAGTCTGGAGACCCCACGTTATAGTCTGATGACCCCACGTTATAGTCTGGAGACCTCACGTTATAGTCTGGAGAGCCCACGTTATA
Source organism: Rhinoderma darwinii (assembly GCF_050947455.1). Lineage (NCBI taxonomy): Eukaryota > Metazoa > Chordata > Amphibia > Anura > Rhinodermatidae > Rhinoderma > Rhinoderma darwinii. Next base: position 397,768 of record NW_027461824.1, read on the forward strand.
GTCTGGAGACCTCACGTTATAGTCTGGAGACCCCACGTTATAGTCTGGAGACCTCCCGTTATAGTCTGGAGAGCCCACGTTATAGTCTGATGACCTCACGTTATAGTCTGGAGAGCCCACGTTATAGTCTGATGACCTCACGTTATAGTCTGGAGACCCCACGTTATAGTCTGGAGACCCCACGTTATAGTCTGATGACCTCACGTTATAGTCTGGAGACCTCACGTTATAGTCTGGAGACCCCACGTTATAGTCTGATGACCCCACGTTATAGTCTGGAGACCTCACGTTATAGTCTGGAGAGCCCACGTTATAGTCTGATGACCTCACGTTATAGTCTGGAGAGCCCACGTTATAGTCTGATGACCTCGCGTTATAGTCTGGAGACCCCACGTTATAGTCTGGAGAGCCCACGTTATAGTCTGATGACCCCACGTTATAATCTGAAGACCTCACGTTATAGTCTGAAGACCTCACGTTATAGTCTGGAGACCCCACGTTATAGTCTGATGACCCCACGTTATAGTCTGAAGACCCCACGTTATAGTCTGATGACCTCACGTTATAGTCTGGAGAGGCCACGTTATAGTCTGGAGAGCCCACGTTATAGTCTGGAGACCTCACGTTATAGTCTGGAGAGCCCACGTTATAGTCTAGAGACCCCACGTTATAGTCTGGAGACCCCACGTTATAGTCTGGAGACCTCACGTTATAGTCTGGAGAGCCCACGTTATAGTCTGGAGACCCCACGTTATAGTCTGGAGACCCCACGTTATAGTCTGGAGACCTCACGTTATAGTCTGGAGACCTCACGTTATAGTCTGGAGACCCCACGTTATGGTCTGGAGAGCCCACGTTATAGTCTGGAGAGCCCACGTTATAGTCTGAAGACCCCACGTTATGGTCTGGAGACCCCACGTTATGGTCTGGAGAGCCCACGTTATAGTCTGGAGAGTCCACGTTATAGTCTGGAGACCTCACGTTATAGTCTGGAGACCCCACGTTATAGTCTGGAGACCTCACGTTATAGTCAGGAGACCCCACGTTATAGTCTGGAGAGCCCACGTTATAGTCTGGAGACCCCACGTTATAGTCTGGAGACCTCACGTTATAGTCTTGAGACCCCACGTTATGGTCTGGAGAGCCCACGTTATAGTCTGGAGAGCCCACGTTATAGTCTGATGACCTCACGTTATAGTCTGGGGGGCCCACGTTATAGGCTGAAGAGCCCACGTTATAGTCTGGAGAGCCCACGTTATAGTCTGGAGACCTCACGTTATAGTCTCGAGACCCCACGTTATAGTCTGGAGACCCCACGTTATAGTCTGGAGAGCCCACGTTATAGTCTGGAGACCTCACGTTATAGTCTGAAGACCTCACGTTATAGTCTGGAGACCCCACGTTATAGTCTGGAGACCCCACGTTATAGTCTGGAGACCCCACGTTATAGTCTGGAGACCCCACGTTATAGTCTGATGACCCCACGTTATAGTCTGGAGACCTCACGTTATAGTCTGGAGAGCCCACGTTATAGTCTGGAGACCTCACGTTATAGTCTGGAGACCCCACGTTATAGTCTGGAGACCTCCCGTTATAGTCTGGAGAGCCCACGTTATAGTCTGATGACCTCACGTTATAGTCTGGAGAGCCCACGTTATAGTCTGATGACCTCACGTTATAGTCTGGAGACCCCACGTTATAGTCTGATGACCTCACGTTATAGTCTGGAGACCTCACGTTATAGTCTGGAGACCCCACGTTATAGTCAGATGACCCCACGTTATAGTCTGGAGACCTCACGTTATAGTCTGGAGAGCCCACGTTATAGTCTGATGACCTCACGTTATAGTCTGGAGAGCCCACTTTATAGTCTGATGACCTCGCGTTATAGTCTGGAGACCCCGCGTTATAGTCTGGAGAGCCCACGTTATAGTCTGATGACCCCACGTTATAGTCTGAAGACCTCACGTTATAGTCTGAAGACCTCACGTTATAGTCTGGGGGACCCCACGTTATAGTCTGATGACCCCACGTTATAGTCTGAAGACCCCACGTTATAGTCTGATGACCTCACGTTATAGTCTGGAGAGCCCACGTTATAGTCTGGAGAGCCCACGTTATAGTCTGGAGACCTCACGTTATAGTCTGGAGAGCCCACGTTATAGTCTGGAGACCCCACGTTATAGTCTGGAGACCCCACGTTATAGTCTGATGACCCCACGTTATAGTCTGGAGACCTCACGTTATAGTCTGGAGAGCCCACGTTATAGTCTGGAGACCTCACGTTATAGTCTGGAGACCCCACGTTATAGTCTGGAGACCCCACGTTATAGTCTGGAGACCCCACGTTATAGTCTGATGACCTCACGTTATAGTCTGGAGACCCCACGTTATAGTCTGGAGAGCCCACGTTATAGTCTGAAGACCCCACGTTATAGTCTGGAGAGCCCACGTTATAGTCTGGAGAGCCCACGTTATAGTCTGGAGAGCCCACGTTATAGTCTGGAGACCTCACGTTATAGTCTGGAGACCTCACGTTATAGTCTGGAGACCTCACGTTATAGTCTGGAGACCTCACGTTATAGTCTGGAGAGCCCACGTTATAGTCTGAAGACCTCACGTTATAGTCTGGAGACCTCACATTATAGTCTGGAGACCTCACGTTATAGTCTGGAGACCTCACGTTATAGTCTGAAGACCTCACGTTATAGTCTGGAGACCCCACGTTATAGTCTGGAGACCCCACGTTATAGTCTGGAGACCTCACGTTATAGTCTGGAGACCTCACGTTATAGTCTGGAGAGCCCACGTTATAGTCTGGAGACCCCACGTTATAGTCTGATGACCTCACGTTATAGTCTGGAGACCCCACGTTATAGTCTGGAGAGCCCACGTTATAGTCTGGAGACCTCACGTTATAGTCTGAAGACCTCACGTTATAGTCTGGAGACCCCACGTTATAGTCTGATGACCTCACGTTATAGTCTGGAGACCCCACGTTATAGTCTGGAGACCTCACGTTATAGTCTGAAGACCTCACGTTATAGTCTGATGACCTCACGTTATAGTCTGGAGACCCCACGTTATAGTCTGGAGACCCCACGTTATAGTCTGGAGACCCCACGTTATAGTCTGGAGACCCCACGTTATAGTCTGATGACCTCACGTTATAGTCTGGAGACCCCACGTTATAGTCTGGAGAGCCCACGTTATAGTCTGAAGACCCCACGTTATAGTCTGGAGAGCCCACGTTATAGTCTGGAGAGCCCACGTTATAGTCTGGAGAGCCCACGTTATAGTCTGGAGACCTCACGTTATAGTCTGGAGACCTCACGTTATAGTCTGGAGAGCCCACGTTATAGTCTGAAGACCTCACGTTATAGTCTGGAGACCTCACATTATAGTCTGGAGACCTCACGTTATAGTCTGGAGACCTCACGTTATAGTCTGAAGACCTCACGTTATAGTCTGGAGACCCCACGTTATAGTCTGGAGACCCCACGTTATAGTCTGGAGACCTCACGTTATAGTCTGGAGACCTCACGTTATAGTCTGGAGAGCCCACGTTATAGTCTGGAGACCCCACGTTATAGTCTGATGACCTCACGTTATAGTCTGGAGACCCCACGTTATAGTCTGGAGAGCCCACGTTATAGTCTGGAGACCTCACGTTATAGTCTGAAGACCTCACGTTATAGTCTGGAGACCCCACGTTATAGTCTGATGACCTCACGTTATAGTCTGGAGACCCCACGTTATAGTCTGGAGACCTCACGTTATAGTCTGAAGACCTCACGTTATAGTCTGATGACCTCACGTTATAGTCTGGAGACCCCACGTTATAGTCTGGAGACCTCACGTTATAGTCTGAAGACCTCACGTTATAGTCTGAAGACCTCACGTTATAGTCTGATGACCTCACGTTATAGTCTGGAGAGCCCACGTTATAGTCTGATGACCTCGCGTTATAGTCTGGAGACTCCACGTTATAGTCTGGAGAGCCCACGTTATAGTCTGGAGAGCCCACGTTATAGTCTGGAGACCTCACGTTATAGTCTGGAGAGCCCACGTTATAGTCTGGAGACCTCACGTTATAGTCTGGAGAGCCCACGTTATAGTCTGGAGACCTCACGTTATAGTCTGAAGACCTCACGTTATAGTCTGGAGACCCCACGTTATAGTCTGATGACCCCACGTTATAGTCTGAAAACCCCACGTTATAGTCTGGAGACCTCACGTTATAGTCTGGAGAGCCCACGTTATAGTCTGAAGACCTCACGTTATAGTCTGGAGACCTCACGTTATAGTCTGAAGACCTCACGTTATAGTCTGGAGACCCCACGTTATAGTCAGGAGACCCCACGTTATAGTCTGATGACCCCACGTTATAGTCTGGAGACCCCACGTTATAGTCTGGAGAGCCCACGTTATAGTCTGGAGACCTCACGTTATAGTCTGAAGACCTCACGTTATAGTCTGGAGACCCCACGTTATAGTCTGATGACCTCACGTTATAGTCTGGAGACCCCACGTTATAGTCTGGAGACCTCACGTTATAGTCTGAAAACCTCACGTTATAGTCTGAAGACCTCACGTTATAGTCTGATGACCTCACGTTATAGTCTGGAGAGCCCACGTTATAGTCTGATGACCTCGCGTTATAGTCTGGATACCCCACGTTATAGTCTGGAGACCCCACGTTATAGTCTGATGACCTCACGTTATAGTCTGGAGACCCCACGTTATAGTCTGGAGAGCCCACGTTATAGTCTGGAGACCTCACGTTATAGTCTGAAGACCTCACGTTATAGTCTGGAGACCCCACGTTATAGTCTGGAGAGCCCACGTTATAGTCTGGAGACCTCACGTTATAGTCTGAAGACCTCACGTTATAGTCTGGAGACCCCACGTTATAGTCTGATGACCTCACGTTATAGTCTGGAGACCCCACGTTATAGTCTGGAGACCTCACGTTATAGTCTGAAAACCTCACGTTATAGTCTGAAGACCTCACGTTATAGTCTGATGACCTCACGTTATAGTCTGGAGAGCCCACGTTATAGTCTGATGACCTCGCGTTATAGTCTGGATACCCCCGCGTTATAGTCTGGAGACCCCACGTTATAGTCTGATGACCTCACGTTATAGTCTGGAGACCCTACGTTATAGTCTGGAGAGCCCACGTTATAGTCTGGAGACCTCACGTTATAGTCTGAAGACCTCACGTTATAGTCTGGAGACCCCACGTTATAGTCTGATGACCTCACGTTATAGTCTGGAGACCCCACGTTATAGTCTGGAGACCTCACGTTATAGTCTGAAGACCTCACGTTATAGTCTGAAGACCTCACGTTATAGTCTGATGACCTCACGTTATAGTCTGGAGACCCCACGTTATAGTCTGGAGACCTCACGTTATAGTCTGAAGACCTCACATTATAGTCTGAAGACCTCACGTTATAGTCTGGAGACCCCACGTTATAGTCTGAAGACCTCACGTTATAGTCTGAAGACCTCACGTTATAGTCTGATGACCTCACATTATAGTCTGGAGAGCCCACGTTATAGTCTGATGACCTCGCGTTATAGTCTGGAGACCCCACGTTATAGTCTGGAGAGCCCACGTTATAGTCTGGAGAGCCCACGTTATAGTCTGGAGACCTCACGTTATAGTCTGGAGAGCCCACGTTATAGTCTGGAGACCTCACGTTATAGTCTGGAGAGCCCACGTTATAGTCTGGAGACCTCACGTTATAGTCTGAAGACCTCACGTTATAGTCTGGAGACCCCACGTTATAGTCTGATGACCCCACGTTATAGTCTGATGACCCCACGTTATAGTCTGAAAACCCCACGTTATAGTCTGGAGACCTCACGTTATAGTCTGGAGAGCCCACGTTATAGTCTGAAGACCTCACGTTATAGTCTGGAGACCTCACGTTATAGTCTGAAGACCCCACGTTATAGTCTGGAGACCCCACGTTATAGTCAGGAGACCCCACGTTATAGTCTGATGACCCCACGTTATAGTCTGGAGACCCCACGTTATAGTCTGGAGAGCCCACGTTATAGTCTGGAGACCTCACGTTATAGTCTGAAGACCTCACGTTATAGTCTGGAGACCCCACGTTATAGTCTGATGACCTCACGTTATAGTCTGGAGACCCCACGTTATAGTCTGGAGACCTCACGTTATAGTCTGAAAACCTCACGTTATAGTCTGAAGACCTCACGTTATAGTCTGATGACCTCACGTTATAGTCTGGAGACCCCACGTTATAGTCTGGAGAGCCCACGTTATAGTCTGGAGACCTCACGTTATAGTCTGAAGACCCCACGTTATAGTCTGGAGACCCCACGTTATAGTCTGATGACCTCGCGTTATAGTCTGGAGACCCCACGTTATAGTCTGGAGAGCCCACGTTATAGTCTGGAGACCTCACGTTATAGTCTGAAGACCCCACGTTATAGTCTGGAGACCCCACGTTATAGTCTGGAGAGCCCACGTTATAGTCTGGAGACCTCACGTTATAGTCTGGAGAGCCCACGTTATAGTCTGGAGAGCCCACGTTATAGTCTGGAGAGCCCACGTTATAGTCTGGAGAGTCCACGTTATAGTCTGGAGAGCCCACGTTATAGTCTGGAGACCTCACGTTATAGTCTGATGACCTCACGTTATAGTCTGGAGACCCCACGTTATAGTCTGATGACCCCACGTTATAGTCTGAAAACCCCACGTTATAGTCTGGAGACCTCACGTTATAGTCTGGAGAGCCCACGTTATAGTCTGAAGACCTCACGTTATAGTCTGGAGACCTCACGTTATAGTCTGAAGACCTCACGTTATAGTCTGCAGAGCCAGTTGAGGTCTCCTCCGTTTCTGGTGAACTTCAGGTGCATTTTCCTCACTTGCAGTTCCTCTTGTCACCACTGACGGCTCCAGATTCTTCAATGCAACAGCGCCCCCTCAGAATTGCCACAAAACAGTGATCTTGACAGTACAATGACTTTTCCCTAATAATGAGGGTCTCCATAGTTGAGGTTGTGAGGGGTCACATATCCCTAAGTGCGTGCACACCTGGGACTGGGACAGTGGAGACTTCATCCAGGATCTGAGTCATCCCGGATTAAGACTCTAATTAGATTCATCCTATGAAATGTGGCTCCGATTATACTGGAAAAAGCGGAATCGTGATAAGAAGAATAAACAGAATAAAGTGAGATATCAAAGAACAGATAATGGGAAGCAACATGGCCGGGCTCCATCCATCGCAAAGGCTTCATGGAATCACTCCAAGCTGAGGAGGAGGGGGAGAGAGGAAAGGGGCTTTATAGAAGAACAGGGGCACAAGGGTAAAGAAGGGTTCTAGCACCTGAAACTCCCCTCCCCGGGAAGTTCATGAGGAGCAGTTAAAGAATAAAATTATTTCTGCTGCCACTAGGGGGAGCTTCCTGTACACTGATGTATTATTGCGTTAAGTGAGAGCTGTATAAATTCCTGTGCAATGAGCTCCCCCTATTGGTGACCGCAGGCAGCAGAATGTTATCATGTAACTCTATGGGAGCTGTGTATATCTGTATGTAGTGAGCTCCCCCTAGTGGTGGTTACAGGCAGTAGAATGTTATCATGTAATTCTATGGGTTCTGTATATATCTGTATGTAGTGAGCTCCCTCTAGTGGTGACTGCAGGCAGTAGAATGTTATCATGTAACTCTATGGGAGCTGTATATATCTGTATGTAGTGAGCTCCCCCTAGTGGTGGCTGCAGGCAGAACAATTTTATCATGTAACTCTATGGGAGCTGTATATATCTGTATGTAGTGAGCTCCCTCTAGTGGTGACTGCAGGCAGCAGAATGTTATCATGTAACTCTATGGGAGCTGTATATATCTGTATGTAGTGAGCTCCCCCTAGTGGTGACTGCAGGCAGAAGAATCTCACCATGTAACTCTATGACTGTGTGAAGGGGATCTGGTGCTCTGTTTCAGTAAAACATTCTTCTCTATACCACCGCTGTTTTTCCACCAGGACTATTAGGTGTTTCCCAGCTTTACCAATTCTCTGCAATTTCTGGACATTACGTATAATGAGGAAGGGGGACATTTTATCGCCTGCACTGAGACCCCCTCTCTTATAAATCCTGTGTTTCATGAAGATGATCAGATGAGGTCACAGTAGATGGGGGGGATTGCTTCATTCTTGGGGGGCCTTCTAATAATAGTATAAATATCCCAGTGAGAGAACCAGCGTGACCCCCACCCACTGTCTTCTGGAGCTGGGAGCTGAAATACCTGACAACCACTTTCCGATTCAGACAGTTGTCATGGTCCCTCCCCTAGAGATGAGCGAAATTCTGCAAAATGTGAATCTCAAACCCGGTGAATGGATTCTCCCACCTTTATCTGTGACCTGAATGTGCCCCTCCCCCGTGTCCCCCCCCAGTACCCCAGAGACGACTTATAGCGTGCAATCAGCGTTTAGCATAATTCACATCAGTGTGTTGTATACGTCTCCGTGTCTGGCTCCACCGCATGTCCCCGCGTTACCGGAACCTTATTCATAGCAAATGTGCAGGAACGTCATCCCCGGCCAGACACCCGGGACCCTGGACACGAGCCCGCGGGTGAAAGCGGCAGAACGTCAGTGACCCGGCTGTGCCCGCTGACGATTCTTCACCCGCCAGAGCAGAAAATCAGCAAGTTGCTAAATGTGACGCAGACTGCATGAAGGCACATCCTGACCCAGTCCTGCAACACAGCTGAGGGTTTGTTACAATGTACCAGTAAAGGTAGCAGCTCTCAGTCTGGAGTCCAGGCTCACAGAGGATTGTCTACACTGATACATTGTAACAAACCCTCAGCTGTGTTGCAGGACTAGGTCAGGATGTGCGTAGGCAGGACAATGACAGGTTGTAGATGCAAACAAGAATGTTCACATTCACTGACAACAAGCATAGATCTTGATAATGGTGAGAAATGAAAACCGTGTGTTAGAAAGTTGTAGAAGTTTCGTTTCCACGGCCCTTTAACAATTCATCATCAGGTTCAGTAACGTTTCGTCCTCCAGTTATTATCTGTTGCGGAGTATTGCGGCCTCGTGTTGCGGAGATCGCGCCCGTCTCATGCGGCGTCGCAGATTTATTGCAAGGAATATGGTGACATTCACTTCTTATAACAAGTTCGGCGGAGCGTAATAAAAGCGCAGCTGTAACGGCGGGCTCATCAACCTGCGGCCGGGGACGGACTCCGCCACGTGTTTTCAGTTTTTGTCGCTGCTCTTTACACGGTTTCTGACGGTGAAGTGAACACGAGCGCAACCTGAGACCCTCCAAACCAGGGGATGATTGAATAAAGTCCAAGGAGGTCGAAAACCATGACAGATCCGAATAAACGCGCCAACGCCGTTCACGGGGCTTTACAAGCAGCGCAATAATCGCCAACATATTAACACAAAGCTCTGACATCGCAGGGGGTCTACGGGGTCCTAGTGCCCGCTAGTCACATGACAGGATCTGAGACACATCATTGGCTGCGATATTTCAGTCTAGAAATAACGGAAGACGCGGCAACGCCACCGCGAGGTGTCACCGCGCTCAAAACGGGACCAGCGACTCCGGCACATAGAGCTTAAAGGGATTCTCCAGTTTCAGCAAATCATTGTCATCTGTGTCCATCACATGACCAGGACAGATTTCTATTTGCTGGAAGTACACAATAAGGCCCCTGTTGAATGAAAGCAAGCAGAGATCTTGAAAACTGGGAGGATTTAATACAGAAGGTGTATTGGAAAATTGCAGAACTTTGTATTATACAACGAATAAGTCACAATTCTCCGTCAGTCCCGTAGACATTGAATGGTAGTGCGCACGCGTGACCGCCACGCCATTATACGGGGCGCATGGGACCCTCGAGATCAGTGGACCCCAGCGCATGGGACCCTCGAGATCAGTGGACCCCAGCCCCCCCACATTTATACATCATGTGAATAGGTGATAAAGGTTTGTGCACCTCTATAATAGACTTTGTGTTTAAAACCTTCATCATTTTTAAGATCTCTGTTTGCTGCCAGTGAATGGAAATATTCTTCTTTACATACAGAGGCTAAAAACCTGTCCTAATCTAATAAGTCTCACAGCTGAGCATTTGTTACAGTGTATCAGTGCAGGTAAGAGCAATAAGCCTGGAGTTTAGAACAGGACAGAGGTTTGTGGCACTGCTGTGTTTAGCTCACAGAGGATTGTCTGCACTGATACATTGTAACAAAGATTAGGCCTGCCTCCGTTTTCAACCTCTGGGTGTAGACAATCATGTCTTCATATCCATGGATAAATTGTGAGTGCAGCTTTGGATGTGACTGGAGTATATGACATGATGTAACAGAAGAATTGTGAGTGCAGCTTTGGATGTGACTGGAGTATGTACCTCAGGCTAGTGAAGCAGAGAATGGATTTCCGTTATTATGTGGAGAATTAATTTGTGAAATGAAGTGAAGCCGCGTCCTGGGACAATGATTGAGCCGCCGCTCTGGGACCATTCAAGGTTTGCAGATCCGTCAGTCACAGAACATGTTATGATTTCCTTGCAGATGTGTGAGAGGTTGGAGGATGAGGCCCCCGGGGGCCACAGAGAGATGGACAGGTCCGGTCGTGCTCGGGGTCCGGTGGTGTGACGCTCTGCGCTGTATAATGGAGTCCGGGGATTACTCCGATTCATCATCACAACCGCGATCTGATCATTTCCAGAACATTTCACCACCTCCGGGATGATGGACGGGGAGGAGGCGAGAAAAGATGCAAAACACCAGGATCATTGTCCTCATATATCCCCGCTCCACAATGGAGGCCTCCCGGCCAATCAGCAGCCTCCGGAGCAGTCACATGATGTCTCCAAAGAAACAGGAAGAGCCCTCTAAGGAGTTGTGTTACAGGACAAGGTCAGAAGAAGAATGGTCACATTCACTGACAGCAAGCAGAGATTTTGAAAATGGTGAGGCATTAGAACAGTCTATTAGAAAGTTGTAGAATTCCGGAGCTTTTTCCGATGTTCTGTCTGTTGGGCCGGGCTGGTGACATGAGGGGTCACTGGCCACATCCCATCCCCCATAGCCTCACAATGTACATTTATTTCCGGTTGCTGATATGGCGCTAACAATTTGCGCAGCGCTGCACAGAGATGGACAGCCTCTCACGTTCCTACAAATACGCGGTGGAGCCTCGTTACACCCATCACGTGGATAAAATATTACAAACTGCATGAAATGGCGCAACAATGAACGTCATTATCTTTACTGGTAACAACGACATTTTCCAGCTGTACCGTCCGCCGTCACCCTGTGTACAGCGCAGGAACCACGTTTACGAGGGCGCAGCCAGGCGATCGCAGGGTGCGCTACTTTGTACCTGATAATAAGAAACTTTCATTTATTCAAAACGGCGAACACTGTAAAATATTGTATTGGCGAATGACATTCCATATAACGGAAGACGTTGTGCGCTCCTCCTCAGGCGGTGAAATAAATCACAGGCCTCGCCGCGGGGGATGAATATTCGATGTATCCAGGCTGCAGGGACAACCAACAGAGCTGCTGCAGGGATAACAGTGCGGGAGCAGGGACAACCAACAAAGCTGCTGCAGGGACAACCAACAAAGCTGCTGCAGGGATAACCAACAAAGCTGCTGCAGGGATAACCAACAAAGCTGCTGCAGGGACAACCAACAGAGCTGCTGCAGGGATAACAGTGTGGGAGCAGGGACAACCAACAAAGCTGCTGCAGGGACAACCAACAAAGCTGCTGCAGGGATAACCAACAAAGCTGCTGCAGGGATAACCAACAAAGCTGCTGCAGGGACAACCAACAGAGCTGCTGCAGGGATAACAGTGTGGGAGCAGGGACAACCAACAAAGCTGCTGCAGGGACAACCAACAAAGCTGCTGCAGGGATAACCAACAAAGCTGCTGCAGGGACAACCAACAAAGCTGCTGCAGGGACAACCAACAAAGCTGCTGCAGGGATAACCAACAAAGCTGCTGCAGGGATAACCAACAGAGCTGCTGCAGGGACAACCAACAAAGCTGCTGCAGGGACAACCAACAGAGCTGCTGCAGGGATAACAGTGCGGGAGCAGGGACAACCAACAAAGCTGCTGCAGGGACAACCAACAAAGCTGCTGCAGGGACAACCAACAAAGCTGCTGCAGGGATAACCAACAAAGCTGCTGCAGGGATAACCAACAAAGCTGCTGCAGGGATAACCAACAGAGCTGCTGCAGGGATAACCAACAGAGCTGCTGCAGGGATAACCAACAGAGCTGCTGCAGGGATAACCAACAGAGCTGCTGCAGGGACAACCAACAAAGCTGCTGCAGGGACAACCAACAGAGCTGCTGCAGGGATAACAGTGTGTGTGGGGGGGGGGGGGTCGTCATCGTCGTCAATATCATCATCATTGTCATCAATATCATCATCATTGTCATCAATATCATCATCATTGTCATCAATATCATCATCATCATCATCATCATCATCAATATCATCATCATCATCACCATCATCAATATCATCATCATCATCTTTATTTTTAACCATAATGTACTGGCTAAGGATGAGCTGCCTATATAATGAGGTAACGGGCAAATGCAGGATTTATGAAGGGAGAAATCCAAGTACATCGCTGCCTACAGTGGAGGTAACAAACTGCCCCCTCTCCCCAGTATATACTGACTGTCCACAAATTTGCACACAATTAGTAACCCTAGTAAACACCTGGTGGTTTCAGAGGGTGCAGGGGATAATAATGGTGGTTTATAGCAGAATTCTTTATAGTAGTCGGATCTCTTTTTTTTTCTGATACAGAGCTCCAGATCCCCTTCTCCTCATCACACATTCATAGAGTTACATGATAATATCATGTCTGACAGCAGTCACCACTAGGGGGAGCTCACCACATACAGATATATACAGCTCCTATAGAGTTACATGATAATATCATGTCTGACAGCAGTCACCACTAGGGGGAGCTCACCACATACAGATATATACAGCTCCTATAGAGTTACATGATAACATTCTACTGCCTGCAGTCACCACTAGGGGGAGCTCACTACATACAGATATATACAGCTCTCATAGAGTTACATGATAACATTCAACTGCCTGCAGTCACCACTAGAGGGAGCTCACTACATACAGATATATACAGCTCTCATAGAGTTACATGATAACATTCTGCTGCCTGCAGCCACCACTAGGGGGAGCTCACTACATACAGATATATACAGCTCCCATAGAGTTACATGATAACATTCTACTGCCTGCAGCCACCACAAGGGGGAGCTCACTACATACAGACATATACAGCTCCCATAGAGTTACATGATAACATTCTGCTGTCTGCAGCCACCACTAGAGGGAGCTCACTACATACAGACATATACAGCTCCCATAGAGTTACATGATAACATTCTGCTGCCTGCAGCCACCACTAGAGGGAGCTCACTACATACAGATATATACAGCTCCCATAGTTACATGATAACATTCTGCTGCCTGCAGCCACCACAAGGGGGAGCTCACTACATACAGATATATACAGCTCCCATAGAGATACATGATAACATTCTACTGCCTGCAGCCACCACTAGGGGGAGCTCACTACATACATATACATACAGCTCCCATTGAGATACATGATAACATTCTGCTGCCTGCAGCCACCACTAGGGGGAGCTCACTACATACAGACATATACAGCTCCCATAGAGTTACATGATAACATTCTACTCTCTGCAGTCACCACTAGGGGGAGCTCACTACATACAGATATATACAGCTCCCATAGAGATACATGATAACATTCTACTGCCTGCAGCCACCACTAGGGGGAGCTCACTACATACACATATATTCAGCTCCCATAGAGATACATGATAACATTCTACTGCCTGCAGACACCACTAGGGGGAGCTCACTACATACAGATATATACAGCTCCCATAGAGTTACATGATAAAATTCTGCTACCTGCAGTTACCACTAGAGGGAGCTCACTATATACAGATATATACAGCTCCCATAGAGTTACATGATAAGATTCTGCTACCTGCAGTTACCACTAGAGGGAGCTCACTATATACAGATATATACAGCTCCCATAGAGTTACATGATAACATTCTGCTATCTGGAGGAACCACTAGGGAGAGCTCACTACATACAGATATATACAGCTCCTATAGAGATACATTATAACATTCTGCTGCCTGCAGTCACCACTAGGGGGAGTTTACTACATACAGATATATACAGCTCCCATAGACATGATAACATTCTGCTGCCTGCAGTCACCACTAGGGGGAGCTCACTACATACAGATATATACAGCTCCCATAGAGTTACATGATAACATTCTGTTGTCTGCGGCCGCCACTAGAGGGAGCTCATTACATACAGATATATACAGCTCCCATAGACTTACATGATAACATTCTGCTGCCTGCAGCCACCACTAGGGGGAGTTCACTTCATACAGATATATACAGCTCCCATAGAGTTACATGATACCATTCTGTTGTTTGCAGCCACCACTAGGGGGAGCTCACTACATACAGATATATACAGCTCCCATAGAGATACATGATAACATTCTACTGCCTGCAGCCACCACTAGGGGGAGCTCACTACATACAGATATATACAGCTCCCATAGAGATACATTATAACATTCTGCTGCCTGAAGCCACCACTAGGGGGAGTTCACTACATACAGATATATATAGCTCCCATAGAGTTACATGATAACATTCTGCTGTCTGCAGCCACCTCAAGGGGGAGACCACTACATACAGATATATACAGCTCCCATAGAGTTACATGATAACATTCTGTTGTCTGCGGCCACCACTAGAGGGAGCTCATTACATACAGATATATACAGCTCCCATAGACTTACATGATAACATTCTGCTGCCTGCAGCCACCAGTAGGGGGAGTTCACTACATACAGATATATACAGCTCCCATAGAGTTACATGATACCATTCTGTTGTTTGCAGCCACCACTAGGGGGAGCTCACTACATACAGATATATATAGCTCCCATAGAGATACATGATAACATTCTACTGCCTGCAGCCACCACTAGGGGGAGCTCACTACATACAGATATATACAGCTCCCATAGAGTTACATGATACCATTCTGTTGTTTGCAGCCACCACTAGGGGAGCTCACTACATACAGATATATACAGCTCCCATAGAGATACATGATAACATTCTACTGCCTGCAGCCACCACTAGGGAGAGCTCACTACATACAGATATATACAGCTCCAATAGAGATACATGATAACATTCTACTGCCTGCAGACACCACTAGAGGGAGCTCACTACATACAGATATATACAGCTCCCATAGAGTTACATGATAACATTCTACTGCCTGCAGACACCACTAGAGGGAGCTCACTACATACAGATATATACAGCTCCCATAGAATTACATGATAACATTCTACTGCCTGCAGACACCACTAGAGGGGAGCACACTACATACAGACATAAACAGCTCCCATAGAGTTACATGATAACATTCCACTGCCTGCAGACACCTCTAGACGGAGCTCACTACATACAAATATATACAGCTCCCATAGAGATACATGATAACATTCTGCTGCCTGCAGCTCCCTGTAAAGTTTTTTCTAGCGCTTTCATTGAACTGAACAATGAATCAGTATACAGGAATCACCCTTTGCTTCTCAATAACTGCTCAGAGGGGAAGGTTTTCCCAAAAAAGGAACCTTGACCTTTTTCTTTATTAACATCTCATTGTTTCCCTGATGTCAGCTGTTAGTGTGAGAGTTTGGTTGTCAATCACAGCCGTTATTCTATGGGTACAACTGCCTTTGGGACCCGCTGAACAGTAAGGCTGGGTTCACACACACTATTTACGGACGTAATTTGGGCGTTTTAACCTCGAATTACATCCGAAAATACAGCTCCAAAGCGCCGGCAAACATCTGCCCATTCATTAGAATTGGGTTACAATGTTCTGTGCCGACGGTCATTTTTTTTACTCGCCGCTGTCAGATGACGGCGCGTAAAAAAGACGCCCGCGTCAAAGAAGTGCCTGTCACTTCTTGAGACGTAAATGGAGCCGTTGACTCCATAGAAAAACAGCTCCAATTACGTCCGTAGTGGACGCTGCGAAAAGTGCCTGCACATGCCATTACGTCTGAAATTACGGAGCTGTTTTCTCCTGAAAACATCTCCGTAATTTCAGCCGTAACGGACGCTGCCGTGTGAACATACCCTTAGGCTGGGTTCACACATCCTATTTACGGACGTAATTCGGACGTTTTAACCTCGCATTACGTCCGAAAATACGGCTCCAAAGCGCCGGCAAACATCTGCCCATTCATTAGAATGGGTCTTACGATGTTCTGTGCCGACGGTCATTTTTTTTACGCGCTGCTGTTTTTTACGACCATTTTTGGAGCTGTTTTCATTGGAGTCTATGAGAAAACGGCTCCAAAAACGTCCCAAGAAGTGTCCTGCATATAATGTATATAAGTGTCCTGCATATAATGTATATAAGTGTCCCGCATATAATGTATATAAGTGTCCCGCATATAATGTATATAAGTGTCCCGCATATAATGTATATAAGTGTCCCGCATATAATGTATATAAGTGTCCCGCATATAATGTATATAAGTGTCCCGCATATAATGTATATAAGTGTCCCGCATATAATGTATATAAGTGTCCCGCATATAATGTATAGAAGTGTCCCGCATATAATGTATATAGGTGTCCCGCATATAATGTATATAAGTGTCCCGCATATAATGTATATAAGTGTCCCGCGTATAATGTATATAAGTGTCCCGCATATAATGTATATAAGTGTCCCGCATATAATGTATATAAGTGTCCCGCATATAATGTATATAAGTGTCCCGCATATAATGTATATAAGTGTCCCGCATATAATGTATAGAAGTGTCCCGCATGTAATGTATATAAGTGTCCCGCATATAATGTATATAAGTGTCCCGCATATAATGTATATAAGGGTCCCGCATATAATGTATATAAGCGTCCCGCATATAATGTATATAAGCGTCCCGCATATAATGTATATAAGTGTCCCGCATATAATGTATATAAGTGTCCCACATATAATGTATATAAGTGTCCCGCATATAATGTATATAAGTGTCCCGCATATAATGTATATAAGTGTCCCGCATATAATGTATATAAGTGTCCCGCATATAATGTATATAAGTGTCCCGCATATAATGTATATAAGGGTCCCGCATATAATGTATATAAGCGTCCCGCATATAATGTATATAAGCGTCCCGCATATAATGTATATAAGTGTCCCGCATATAATGTATATAAGTGTCCCGCATATAATGTATATAAGTGTCCTGCATATAATGTATATAAGTGTCCCGCATATAATGTATATAAGCGTCCCGCATATAATGTATATAAGTGTCCCGCATACAATGTATAGAAGTGTCCCGCATATAATGTATATAAGTGTCCCGCATATAATGTATATAAGTGTCCCGCATATAATGTATATAAGTGTCCCGCATATAATGTATATAAGTGTCCCGCATATAATGTATATAAGTGTCCCGCATATAATGTATATAAGTGTCCCGCATACAATGTATAGAAGTGTCCCGCATATAATGTATATAAGTGTCCTGCATATAATGTATATAAGTGTCCCGCATATAATGTATATAAGTGTCCCGCATACAATGTATAGAAGTGTCCCGCATATAATGTATATAAGTGTCCTGCATATAATGTATATAAGTGTCCCGCATATAATGTATATAAGTGTCCTGCATATAATGTATATAAGTGTCCCGCATATAATGTATAGAAGTGTCCCGCATATAATGTATATAAGTGTCCCGCATATAATGTATAGAAGTGTCCCGCATATAATGTATAAGTGTCCTGCATATAATGTATATAAGTGTCCTGCATATAATGTATATAAGTGTCCCGCATATAATGTATATAAGTGTCCCGCATATAATGTATATAAGTGTCCCGCATATAATGTATATAAGTGTCCCGCATATAATGTATAGAAGTGTCCCGCATATAATGTATAAGTGTCCTGCATATAATGTATATAAGTGTCCCGCATATAACGTATATAAGTGTCCCGCATATAATGTATATAAGTGTCCCGCATATAATGTATATAAGTGTCCCACATATAATGTATATAAGTGTCCTGAATATAATGTATATAAGTGTCCCGCATGTAATGTATATAAGTGTCCTGCATATAATGTATATAAGTGTCCTGCATATAATGTATATAAGTGTCCCGCATGTAATGTATATAAGTGTCCCGCATATAATGTATATAAGTGTCCCACGTATAATGTATATAAGTGTCCCGCATGTAATGTATATAAGTGTCCCGCATATAATGTATATAAGTGTCCCGCATATAATGTATATAAGTGTCCCGCATGTAATGTATATAAGTGTCCCGCATATAATGTATATAAGTGTCCCGCGTATAATGTATATAAGTGTCCCGCATATAATGTATATAAGTGTCCCGCATATAATGTATATAAGTGTCCCGCATATAATGTATATAAGTGTCCCGCATATAATGTATATAAGTGTCCCGCATATAATGTATATAAGTGTCCCGCATATAATGTATATAAGTGTCCCGCATATAATGTATATAAGTGTCCCGCATGTAATGTATATAAGTGTCCCGCATATAACGTATATAAGTGTCCCGCATATAATGTATATAAGTGTCCCGCATATAATGTATATAAGTGTCCTGCATATAATGTATATAAGTGTCCCGCATATAATGTATATAAGTGTCCCGCATATAATGTATATAAGTGTCCCACATATAATGTATATAAGTGTCCCGCATATAATGTATATGTGTCCCGCATATAATGTATATAAGTGTCCTGCATATAATGTATAGAAGTGTCCCGCATATAATGTATATAAGTGTCCCGCATATAATGTATATAAGTGTCCTGCATATAATGTATATAAGTGTCCCGCATATAATGTATATAAGTGTCCTGCATATAATGTATAGAAGTGTCCCGCATATAATGTATATGTGTCCCGCATATAATGTATATGTGTCCCGCATATAATGTATATAAGTGTCCCGCATATAATGTATATAAGTGTCCCGCATATAATGTATATAAGTGTCCCGCATATAATGTATGTAAGTGTCCCGCATATAATGTATATAAGTGTCCCGCATATAATGTATAGAAGTGTCCCGCATATAATGTATATGTGTCCCGCATATAATGTATATAAGTGTCCCGCATATAATGTATATAAGTGTCCTGCATATAATGTATAGAAGTGTCCCGCATATAATGTATATAAGTGTCCCGCATATAATGTATATAAGTGTCCCGCATATAATGTATATAAGTGTCCCGCATGTAATGTATATAAGTGTCCCGCATATAATGTATATAAGTGTCCCGCATATAATGTATAGAAGTGTCCCGCATATAATGTATATAAGTGTCCCGCATATAATGTATATAAGTGTCCCGCATATAATGTATATAAGTGTCCCGCATATAATGTATATAAGTGTCCCGTATATAATGTATATAAGTGTCCCGCATATAATGTATATAAGTGTCCCGCATATAATGTATATAAGTGTCCCGCATATAATGTATGTAAGTGTCCCGCATATAATGTATATAAGTGTCCCGCATATAATGTATGTAAGTGTCCTGCATATAATGTATATAAGTGTCCTGTATATAATGTATATAAGTGTCCTGCATATAATGTATATAAGTGTCCCGCATATAATGTATATAAGTGTCCCGCATATAATGTATATAAGTGTCTCGCATATAATGTATATAAGTGTCCCGCATATAATGTATATAAGTGTCCCGCATATAATGTATATAAGTGTCCTGCATATAATGTATATAAGTGTCCCGCATATAATGTATAGAAGTGTCCCGCATATAATGTATATAAGTGTCCCGCATATAATGTATATAAGTGTCCCGCATATAATGTATAGAAGTGTCCTGCATATAATGTATATAAGTGTCCCGCATACAATGTATAGAAGTGTCCCGCATATAATGTATAGAAGTGTCCCGCATATAATGTATATAAGTGTCCCGCATATAATGTATATAAGTGTCCCGCATATAATTTATATAAGTGTCCTGCATATAATGTATATAAGTGTCCCGCATATAATGTATATAAGTGTCCCGCATATAATGTATATAAGTGTCCCACATATAATGTATATAAGTGTCCCGCATATAATGTATATAAGTGTCCCGCATATAATGTATATAAGTGTCCTGCATATAATGTATATGTGTCCCGCATATAATGTATATAAGTGTCCTGCATATAATGTATATAAGTGTCCCGTATATAATGTATATAAGTGTCCCGCATATAATGTATATAAGTGTCCTGCATATAATGTATATAAGTGTCCTGCACATAATGTATATAAGTGTCCTGCATATAATGTATAGAAGTGTCCTGCATATAATGTATATAAGTGTCCTGCATATAATGTATATAAGTGTCCTGCATATAATGTATATAAGTGTCCTGCATATAATGTATATAAGTGTCCTGCGTATAATGTATATAAGTGTCCTGCATATAATGTATAGAAGTGTCCTGCATATAATGTATAGAAGTGTCCTGCATATAATGTATATAAGTGCCCTGCATATAATGTATATAAGTGTCCCGCATATAATGTATATAAGTGTCCCGCATATAATGTATATAAGTGTCCTGCATATAATGTATATAAGTGTCCCGCATATAATTTATATAAGTGTCCTGCATATAATGTATATAAGTGTCCCGCATATAATGTATATAAGTGTCCCGCATATAATGTATATAAGTGTCCCACATATAATGTATATAAGTGTCCCGCATATAATGTATATAAGTGTCCCGCATATAATGTATATAAGTGTCCTGCATATAATGTATATAAGTGTCCCGCATATAATGTATATAAGTGTTCCGCATATAATGTATATAAGTGTCCCGCATATAATGTATATAAGTGTCCTGCATATAATGTATATAAGTGTCCCGTATATAATGTATATAAGTGTCCCGCATATAATGTATATAAGTGTCCTGCATATAATGTATATAAGTGTCCTGCACATAATGTATATAAGTGTCCTGCATATAATGTATAGAAGTGTCCTGCATATAATGTATATAAGTGTCCTGCATATAATGTATATAAGTGTCCTGCATATAATGTATATAAGTGTCCTGCATATAATGTATATAAGTGTCCTGCGTATAATGTATATAAGTGTCCTGCATATAATGTATAGAAGTGTCCTGCATATAATGTATAGAAGTGTCCTGCATATAATGTATAGAAGTGTCCTGCATATAATGTATATAAGTGCCCTGCATATAATGTATATAAGTGTCCCGCATATAATGTATATAAGTGTCCCGCATATAATGTATATAAGTGTCCTGCATATAATGTATATAAGTGTCCCGCATATAATGTATATAAGTGTCCCGCATATAATGTATATAAGTGTCCCGCATATAATGTATATAAGTGTCCCGCATATAATGTATAGAAGTGTCCCGCATATAATGTATATAAGTGTCCTGCATATAATGTATAGAAGTTTCCCGCATATAATGTATATAAGTGTCCCGTATATAATGTATATAAGTGTCCCGCATATAATGTATATAAGTGTCCCGCATATAATGTATATAAGTGTCCCGCATATAATGTATATAAGTGTCCCGCATATAATGTATATAAGTGTCCCGCATGTAATGTATATAAGTGTCCCGCATATAATGTATATAAGTGTCCCGCATATAATGTATATAAGTGTCCTGCATATAATGTATATAAGTGTCCTGCATATAATGTATATAAGTGTCCCGTATATAATGTATATAAGTGCCCCGCATATAATGTATATAAGTGTCCCGCATATAATGTATATAAGTGTCCTGCATATAATGTATATAAGTGTCCCGTATATAATGTATATAAGTGTCCTGCATATAATGTATATAAGTGTCCCGTATATAATGTATATAAGTGCCCCGCATATAATGTATATAAGTGTCCTGCATATAATGTATATAAGTGTCCTGCATATAATGTATATAAGTGTCCCGTATATAATGTATATAAGTGCCCCGCATATAATGTATATAAGTGTCCCGCATATAATGTATATAAGTGTCCTGCATATAATGTATATAAGTGTCCCGCATATAATGTATATAAGTGTCCCGCATATAATGTATATAAGTGTCCTGCATATAATGTATATAAGTGTCCCGCACTTCTTTTGACGAGCCGTATTTTGACAGCGATGCGTAAAATGACAGGTCGTCGGCACAGAACATCGTAAGACCCATTGAAAGTAATAGGCAGATATTTGCCGACGTATTGGAGCCATTTTTTCAGACGTAATTCGAGGCGTAAAACGCCTTGAATACGTCTGCAAACAGGTCGTGTGAACCCGGCCTAAAGCTAGTAATGTGAGATATTATCAGTGTTACTAGCTGCAGCCAGCAGAGGGCAGTATCACCATGCTGGAGAGTACAGAGGCAGCAGAGTAGCGAGGAGGAGGCAATCAGTGGCAGTTCTGTGATGGGGGCACTATGTATGATATGGAGTAACTGGGCACTGTACCCTATAGAAGGGCAGTGGTAGAGGGGGAGGACACAGATGAATGTGGTGGTAACTGGTGTCAGGAGATTCGGGGCATGTGCTCCTGGGGCCCAGCGCTATTGACACCACTGACCATCTGAATAGGTCTCTATATTCAGGAAGTTAATAATACACATAAGGCTTGGTGTGAGCCGGATGAGCCCGCACAGGAACCGCTCGCCAATAGAGAAACAACCAACAATCTCCATCAGACTGAAGCGATTTCCCTCCAAACCCGTGCGGATCATCGGCACTCACGACGGTCGGATTTGAGGGGCCTCCCGGATGCAGGAGCCGCTTCTTATAAAACAGCGGCGTGATGGGCCGCCACAACTGATGAAGCTGTAACGTGATCTGCAGATTATTCCCAATGGAAGAAAATGATGGCGCAAATCTGCGCGATGTGACCACAAGAAAAATACAAACAAATGGCTGATAACAGAGATCAATAGATTGTATTCACCTGCAGGTGTAGTGACATGAATTGTAGCCTCATGGAAAGAAGGGGGAACGAGGCCAGACAAGGCCGAGGGTCCACATACAGAGAGAGCGCCCATGAGAAGAGGGGGCCCACCATGTCCCCATCTGTAGACCCTACACAACCCCCCTCTCCACAGTCACAGCAGGTGAGGAGGATACAGCCGGGGGTCCTGTCACCCCTACTCTCATCTCCGTTCCTGGAACAGTGGGGTGTAATGGTATGACCAGCAGGGGGCACCCTTCTACTATGTGTTCCACTGGACAGGGCCACGGCTATGCTCAGGGCATGAATAAGGTCTAATCTAGATGTATATATAATATATATTGTGGCTGCCGCTGTCGTTTTGCTGCCAGTTGAGCAGAGTTTCGCCGGCACGTGGGGCTCAGTAACGGACATTGGATGATATATGTGACGTTATCTCGTGTCTTCCCGGATTTGCCCCTTCAGTTGCGCTGACACACATTGTATTTTCTGATGGAGACCGGGGTCCGTATTTCCCCCTCCCCTCCTTTATATCATTCCGTCACTTTATTTTCTGTGTCGGTGTCGCTGAGCTGGAAAGTGTCGGCACAATTTCTCATCTTCGTCATTTCTGTCGCCTTCGTTTACTGCAGCGGTTTTGTAAAATCTCATAAGGATCTATCATCTACTGCACCTACACATGAGATCAAAGTCCGCCAAAGATCTAATGTGTATAGGGGCCTCCCAAATCACCCCCAACAGCAGATATGGGGGGGGGGGGGGGGGGGGGAATCGGCCATGATGGATTTGTTCCCGCAGGGATCTGGGCAGGGCTGGTTTTACAGATAATTGGGTTCTCGGTTTAAGATCATTTAAAAATGTAGATATAAAACACAGATACAAACAAATGTACTTTTTAACTGAATGTTTATACCCGAAAACTGCCATAAATACTAAATAATACTTCCATACAATGCCCACACGATACAGCCATACAGTGCCCTAATAATACGGCCATACAGTGCCCTAATAATACAGCCATACAGTGCCCTAATAATACGGCTATACAGTGCCCTAATAATACAACCATACAGTGCCCTAATAATACTACAATACAGTGCCCTAATAATACTGCTATACAGTGCCCTAATAATACAACCATACAGTGCCCTAATAATACTACAATACAGTGCCCTAATAATACTGCTATACAGTGCCCTAATAATACCGCAATACAGTGCCCTAATAATACAGCTATACAGTGCCCTAATAATACAGCTATACAGTGCCCTAATAATACAACCATACAGTGCCCTAATAATACTACAATACAGTGCCCTAATAATACTGCTATACAGTGCCCTAATAATACCGCAATACAGTGCCCTAATAATACAGCTATACAGTGCCCTAATAATACAGCTATACAGTGCCCTAATAATACAGCCATACAGTGCCCTAATAATACAGCTATACAGTGCCCTAATAATACAGCCATACAGTGCCCTAATAATACAGCCATACAGTGCCCTAATAATACAGCCATACAGTGCCCTAATAATACAGCCATACAGTGCCCTAATAATACAGCCATACAGTGCCCTAATAATACAACCATACAGTGCCCTAATAATACAGCTATACAGTGCCCTAATAATACAGCTACACAGTGCCCTAATAATACAACCATACAGTGCCCTAATAATACAGCCATACAGTGCCCTAATAATACAGCCATACAGTGCCCTAATAATACAGCTACACAGTGCCCTAATAATACAACCATACAGTGCCCTAATAATACAGCCATACAGTGCCCTAATAATACAGCCATACAGTGCCCTAATAATACAGCCATACAGTGCCCTAATAATACGGCCATACAGTGCCCTAATAATACAGCCATACAGTGCCCTAATAATACAGCCATACAGTGCCCTAATAATACAGCCATACAGTGCCCTAATAATACAACCATACAGTGCCCTAATAATACTACAATACAGTGCCCTAATAATACTGCTATACAGTGCCCTAATAATACCGCAATACAGTGCCCTAATAATACAACCATACAGTGCCCTAATAATACTACAATACAGTGCCCTAATAATACAGCTATACAGTGCCCTAATAATACTGCCATACAGTGCCCTAAAAATACCGCAATACAGTGCCCTAATAATAAAGCCATACAGTGCCCTAATAATACTGCAATACAGTGCCCTAATAATACCGCAATACAGTGCCCTAATAATACAGCTATACAGTGCCCTAATAATACAGCCATACAGTGCCCTAATAATACAGCCATACAGTGCCCTAATAATACAGCCATACAGTCCCTTAATAATACTACAATACAGTACCCTAATAATACAGCTATACAGTGCCCTAATAATACAGCTATACAGTGCCCTAATAATACAGCTATACAGTACCCTAATAATACAGCTATACAGTGCCCTAATAATACAGCTATACAGTACCCTAATAATACAGCTATACAGTGCCCTAATAATACAGCCATACAGTGCCCTAATAATACTACAATACAGTGCCCTAATAATACTGCCATACAGTGCCCTAATAATACTGCCATACAATGCCCTAATAATACAGCCATACAGTGCCCTAATAATACAGCTATACAGTGCCCTAATAATACAGCTATACAGTGCCATAATAATACAGCTATACAGTGCCCTAATAATACAGCCATACAGTGCCCTTATAATACAGCTATACAGTGCCCTAATAATACAGCCATACAGTGCCCTAATAATACTACAATACAGTGCCCTAATAATACTGCCATACAGTGCTGTAATAATACGGCAATACAGTGCCCTAATAATACTGCCATACAGTGCCCTAATAATATAGCCATACAGTGCCCTAATAATACAGCTATACAGTGCCCTAATAATACTGCCATACAGTGCTGTAATAATACGGAAATACAGTGCCCTAATAATACAGCTATACAGTGCCCTAATAATACAGCTATACAGTGCCCTAATAATACAGCTATACAGTGCCCTAATAATACAGCTATACAGTGCCCTAATAATACTACAATACAGTGCCCTTATAATACTGCCATACAGTGCTGTAATAATATGGCAATACAGTGCCCTAATAATACTGAAATACAGTGCCCTAATAATACAGCTATACAGTGCCCTAATAATACAGCTATACAGTGCCCTAATAATACAGCTATACAGTGCCCTAATAATACAGCTATACAGTGCCCTAATAATACAGCTATACAGTGCCCTAATAATACAGCTATACAGTGCCCTAATAATACTACAATACAGTGCCCTAATAATACAGCCATACAGTGCCCTAATAATACAGCTATACAGTGCCCTAATAATACAGATACACAGTGCCCTAATAATACAGCTATACAGTGCCCTAATAATACAGCTATACAGTGCCCTAATAATACAGCTATACAGTGCCCTAATAATACAGCTATACAGTGCCCTAATAATACAGCTATACAGTGCCCTAATAATACTACAATACAGTGCCCTAATAATACAGCCATACAGTGCCCGAATAATACAGCTATACAGTGCCCTAATAATACAGCCATACAGTGCCCTAATAATACAGCCATACAGTGCCCTAATAATACAGCTATACAGTGCCCTAATAATACAGCTATACAGTGCCCTAATAATACAGCTATACAGTGCCCTAATAATACAGCTATACAGTGCCCTAATAATACAGCTATACAGTGCCCTAATAATACAGCTATACAGTGCCCTAATAATACAGCTATACAGTGCCCTAATAATACTACAATACAGTGCCCTAATAATACAGCCATACAGTGCCCGAATAATACAGCCATACAGTGCCCTAATAATACAGCCATACAGTGCCCTAATAATACAGCTATACAGAGCCCTAATAATACAGCTATACAGTGCCCTAATAATACAGCTATGCAGTGCCCTAATAATACAGCTATACAGTGCCCTAATAATACAGCTATACAGTGCCCTAATAATACAGCTATACAGTGCCCTAATAATACAACTATACAGTGCCCTAATAATACAGCTATACAGTGCCCTAATAATACAACTATACAGTGCCCTAATAATACAGCCATACAGTGCCCTAATAATACAGCTATACAGTGCCCGAATAATACAGCCATACAGTGCCCTAATAATACAGCCATACTGTGCCCTAATAATACAGCCATACAGTGCCCTAATAATACAGCTATAGTGCCCTAATAATACAGCTATACAGTGCCCTAATAATACAGCTATACAGTGCCCTAATAATACAGCCATAAAGTGCCCTAATAATACAGCCATACCGTGCCCTAATAATACAGCCATACCGTGCCCTAATAATACAGCCATACAGTGCCCTAATAATACAGCCATACAGTGCCCTAATAATACAGCCATACTGTGCCCTAATAATACAGCCATACTGTGCCCTAATAATACAGCTATACAGTGCCCTAATAATACAGCCATACTGTGCCCTAATAATACAGCTATACAGTGCCCTAATAATACAGCCATACAGTGCCCTAATAATACAGCTATACAGTGCCCTAATAATACAGCTATACAGTGCCCTAATAATACAGCCATACTTTGCCCTAATAATACAGCCATACTGTGCCCTAATAATACAGCTATACAGTGCCCTAATAATACAGCCATACTGTGCCCTAATAATACAGCCATACTGTGCCCTAATAATACAGCTATACAGTGCCCTAATAATACAGCCATACTGTGCCCTAATAATACAGCTACACAGTGCCCCAATAATACAGCCATACTGTGCCCTAATAATAAAGCTACACAGTGCCCTAATAATACAGCCATACAGTGCCCTAATAATACAGCCATACAGTGCCCTAATAATACAGCCATACAGTGCCCTAATAATACAGCCATACTGGGCCCTAATAATACAGCTATACAGTGCCCTAATAATACAGCCATACAGTGCCCTAATAATACAGCCATACAGTGACCTAATAATACAGCTATACAGTGCACTAATAATACAGCCATACAGTGCCCTGATAATACAGCCATACAGTGCCCTAATAATACAGCCATACAGTGCCCTAATAATACAGCCATACTGTGCCATAATAATACAGCCATACAGTGCCCTAATAATACAGCTATACAGTGCCCTAATAATACAGCCATACAGTGCCCTAATAATACAGCCATACAGTGCCCTAATAATACGGCCATACAGTGCCCTAATAATACGGCAATACAGTGCCCTAATAATACGGCCATATTGTGCCCTAATAATACAGCTATACCGTGCCCTAATACAGCCATACAGTGCCCTAACAATACAGCTATACAGTGATCTAATCATACAGCCATAGTGTCCTAATAATACAGCCATACAGTGCCCTAATAATACGGCCATACTGTGCCCTAATAATACAGCTCTACAGTGCCCTAATAATACAGCAACACAATGCCCTAATAATACAGCCATACAGTGGCCTAATAATACAGCTACACAGTGCCCTAATAATGCAGCCATACAGTGCCCTAATAATACAGCCATACAGTGCCCTAATAATACAACTATACAGTGCCCTAATACAGCTATACAGTGCCCTAATACAGCCATACAGTGCCCTAATAATACAGCCATACAGTGCCCTAATAATACAGCCATACAGTGCCCTAATAATACAGCCATACAGTGCCCTAATAATACAGCTATACAGTGCCCTAATAATACAGCCATACAGTGCCCTAATAATACGGCCATACAGTGCCCTAATAATACAGCTATACAGTGCCCTAATAATACAGCCATACAGTGCTCTAATAATACAGCCATACAGTGCCCTAATAATACAGCTATACAGTGCCCTAATAATACAGCCATATAGTTCCCTAATAATACAGCCATACAGTGCCCTAATAATACAGCTACACAGTGCCCTAATAATACAGCCATACAGTGCCCTAATAATAACAACGCCATACAGTGCCCTAATAATACAGCTATACAGTGCCCTAATAATACGGAAATACAATGCCCTAATAACACAGCCATACAGTGCCCTAATAATACAGCTATAGTGCCCTAATAATACAGCCATACAGTGCCCTAATAATACAGCCATACAGTGCCCTAATAATACGGCCATAATGTGCCCTAATAATACAGCTATACAGTGCCCTAATACAGCCATACAGTGCCCTAATACAGCTATACAGTGCTCTAATAAAACAGCCATAGTGTCCTAATAATACAGCCATACTGTGCCCTAATAATACAGCTCTACAGTGCCCTAATAATACGGCCATACTGTGCCCTAATAATACAGCTATACAGTGCCCTAATAATACAGCCATACAGTGCGCTAATAATACAGCCATACAGTGCCCTAATAATACAGCCATACTGGTCCCTAATAATACAGCCATACTGGTCCCTAATAATACAGCCATAGTGTCCTAATGATACAGCCATACTGTGCCCTAATAATACAGCTCTACAGTGCCCTAATAATACGGCCATACTGTGCCCTAATAATACAGCTCTACAGTGCCCTAATAATACAGCAACACAATGCCCTAATAATACAGCCATACAGTAGCCTAATAATACAGCTACACAGTGCCCTAATAATACAGCCATACTGGTCCCTAATAATACAGCCATAGTGTCCTAATGATACAGCCATACTGTGCCCTAATAATACAGCCATACCGTGCCCTAATAATACAGCCATACCGTGCCCTAATAATACAGCCATACAGTGCCCTAATAATACAGCCATACAGTGCCCTAATAATACAGCCATTCTGTGCCCTAATAATACAGCCATACTGTGCCCTAATAATACAGCTATACAGTGCCCTAATAATACAGCCATACTGTGCCCTAATAATACAGCTATACAGTGCCCTAATAATACAGCCATACAGTGCCCTAATAATACAGCTATACAGTGCCCTAATAATACAGCTATACAGTGCCCTAATAATACAGCCATACTGTGCCCTAATAATACAGCCATACTGTGCCCTAATAATACAGCTATACAGTGCCCTAATAATACAGCCATACTGTGCCCTAATAATACAGCCATACTGTGCCCTAATAATACAGCTATACAGTGCCCTAATAATACAGCCATACTGTGCCCTAATAATACAGCTACACAGTGCCCCAATAATACAGCCATACTGTGCCCTAATAATAAAGCTACACAGTGCCCTAATAATACAGCCATACAGTGCCCTAATAATACAGCCATACAGTGCCCTAATAATACAGCCATACAGTGCCCTAATAATACAGCCATACTGGGCCCTAATAATACAGCCATACAGTGACCTAATAATACAGCTATACAGTGCCCTAATAATACAGCCATACAGTGCCCTGATAATACAGCCATACAGTGCCCTAATAATACAGCCATACAGTGCCCTAATAATACAGCCATACTGTGCCATAATAATACAGCCATACAGTGCCCTAATAATACAGCTATACAGTGCCCTAATAATACAGCCATACAGTGCCCTAATAATACAGCCATACAGTGCCCTAATAATACGGCCATACAGTGCCCTAATAATACGGCAATACAGTGCCCTAATAATACGGCCATATTGTGCCCTAATAATACAGCTATACAGTGCCCTAATACAGCCATACAGTGCCCTAACAATACAGCTATACAGTGATCTAATCATACAGCCATAGTGTCCTAATAATACAGCCATACAGTGCCCTAATAATACGGCCATACTGTGCCCTAATAATACAGCTCTACAGTGCCCTAATAATACAGCAACACAATGCCCTAATAATACAGCCATACAGTGGCCTAATAATACAGCTACACAGTGCCCTAATAATGCAGCCATACAGTGCCCTAATAATACAGCCATACAGTGCCCTAATAATACAACTATACAGTGCCCTAATACAGCTATACAGTGCCCTAATACAGCCATACAGTGCCCTAATAATACAGCCATACAGTGCCCTAATAATACAGCCATACAGTGCCCTAATAATACAGCCATACAGTGCCCTAATAATACAGCTATACAGTGCCCTAATAATACAGCCATACAGTGCCCTAATAATACGGCCATACAGTGCCCTAATAATACAGCTATACAGTGCCCTAATAATACAGCCATACAGTGCTCTAATAATACAGCCATACAGTGCCCTAATAATACAGCTATACAGTGCCCTAATAATACAGCCATATAGTTCCCTAATAATACAGCCATACAGTGCCCTAATAATACAGCTACACAGTGCCCTAATAATACAGCCATACAGTGCCCTAATAATAACAACGCCATACAGTGCCCTAATAATACAGCTATACAGTGCCCTAATAATACGGAAATACAATGCCCTAATAATACAGCCATACAGTGCCCTAATAATACAGCTATAGTGCCCTAATAATACAGCCATACAGTGCCCTAATAATACAGCCATACAGTGCCCTAATAATACGGCCATAATGTGCCCTAATAATACAGCTATACAGTGCCCTAATACAGCCATACAGTGCCCTAATACAGCTATACAGTGCTCTAATAATACAGCCATAGTGTCCTAATAATACAGCCATACTGTGCCCTAATAATACAGCTCTACAGTGCCCTAATAATACGGCCATACTGTGCCCTAATAATACAGCTATACAGTGCCCTAATAATACAGCCATACAGTGCGCTAATAATACAGCCATACAGTGCCCTAATAATACAGCCATACTGGTCCCTAATAATACAGCCATACTGGTCCCTAATAATACAGCCATAGTGTCCTAATGATACAGCCATACTGTGCCCTAATAATACAGCTCTACAGTGCCCTAATAATACGGCCATACTGTGCCCTAATAATACAGCTCTACAGTGCCCTAATAATACAGCAACACAATGCCCTAATAATACAGCCATACAGTAGCCTAATAATACAGCTACACAGTGCCCTAATAATACAGCCATACTGGTCCCTAATAATACAGCCATAGTGTCCTAATGATACAGCCATACTGTGCCCTAATAATACAGCTCTACAGTGCCCTAATAATACGGCCATACTGTGCCCTAATAATACAGCTCTACAGTGCCCTAATAATACAGCAACACAATGCCCTAATAATACAGCCATACAGTGCCCTAATAATACAGCCATACAGTGCCCTAATAATACAGCCATACAGTGCCCTAATAATACGGCCATACAGTGCCCTAATAATACGGTCATACAGTGCCCGAATAATAGAGCTATACAGTGCCCTAATAATACAGCCATACAGTGCCCTAATAATACAGCCATACAGTGCCCTAATAATACGGCCATACAGTGCCCTAATAATACAGCTCTACAGTGCCCTAATAATACAGCAACACAATGCCCTAATAATACAGCCATACAGTGCCCTAATAATACAGCCATACAGTGCCCTAATAATACAGCCATACAGTGCCCTAATAATACGGCCATACAGTGCCCTAATAATACGGTCATACAGTGCCCGAATAATAGAGCTATACAGTGCCCTAATAATACAGCCATACAGTGCCCTAATAATACAGCCATACAGTGCCCTAATAATACAGCCATACAGTGCCCGAATAATACAGCTATACAGTGCCCTAATAATACTACAATACAGTGCCCTAATAATACTACAATACAGTGCCCTAATAATACTGCTATACAGTGCCCTAATAATACCGCAATACAGTGCCCTAATAATACAACCATACAGTGCCCTAATAATACTACAATACAGTGCCCTAATAATACAGCTATACAGTGCCCTAATAATACAGCCATACAATGCCCTAATAATACAGCCATACAGTGCTCTAATAATACAGCCATACAGTGCCCTAATAATACAGCTATACAGTGCCCTAATAATACAGCCATACAGTGCCCTAATAATACAGCCATACAGTGCCCTAATAATACAGCCATACAGTGCCCTAATAATACGGCCATACAGTGCCCTAATAATACGGCCATACAGTGCCCGAATAATACAGCTATACAGTGCCCTAATAATACAGCTATACAGTGCCCTAATAATACAGCTATAGAGTGCCCTAATAATACAGCTATACAGTGCCCTAATAATACAGCCATACAGGGCCCTAATACAGCCATACAGTGCCCTGATAATACAGCCATACAGTGCCCTAATAATACAGCCATACAGTGCCCTAATAATAGTTATACAGTGCCCTAATAATACAGCCATACAGTGCCCTAATAATACAGCCATACAGTGCCCTAATAATAGACATAATGTGCCCTAATAATACAGCTATACAGTGCCCTAATAATTCAGCTATAGAGTGCCCTAATAATACAGCCATACAGTGCCTGAATAATACAGCTATACAGTGCCCTAATAATACAGCTATACAGTGCCCAAATAATACAGCTATACAGTGCCCTAATAATATTGTTATACAGTGCCCTAATAATACAGCTATACAGTGCCCTAATAATACAGCTATACAGTGCCCTAATAATACAGCTACACAGTGCCCTAATAATACAGCTATACAGTGCCCTAATAATACAACTATACAGTGCCCTAATAATACAGCCATACAGTGCCCTAATAATACAGCCATACAGTGCCCTAATAATACAGCCATATAGTGCCCTGATAATACAGCCATACAGTGCCCTAATAATACAGCCATACAGTGCCCTAATAATATGGCCATACAGTGCCCTAATAATACAATACAGTGCCCTAATAATACAGCCATACAGTTCCCTAATAATACAGCCATACAGTGCCCTAATAATACTGCCATAATGTGCCCTAATAATACAGCCATACAGTGCCCTAATAATACAGCTATACAGTGCCCTAATAATACAGCTACAATGCCTAAATTGTGGAAAGTTAATAGTAAAGTCCCTGGTGGTTCAAGGCAGTGAAAGCTTTATATACTTTAAAACAGAGGGGTCTAAAGAGGACAAAGGAGACAAGGGGGTCTGGAGTAGGGCAGATGGGTCTGGAAAGATACAGAAGATTTTGGAGGAGGACAAAGGTGTATGAAGGGGACAGAGGGGTCTGGAAGAGGACAGAGGTGTCTGGAGGAGGACAGAGGAGTCTGGAGGAGGACAGAGGGGTCTGGAGGAGGACAGAGGGGTCCGGAGGAGGACAGAAGGGTCCAGAGGAGGACAGAAGGTCCTCACTATAATATATAATATAATACACCACTATAATATATAATATAATACACCACTATAACATATAATATAATACACCACTATAATATATAATATAATACACCACTATAATATATAATATAATACACCACTATAATATATAATATAATACACCACTATAATATCTAATGCCTCCTCAGTAATATTATACAGGGATAGATATAATATATAATATAATACACTACTATAACATATAATATAATACACCACTATAATATATAATATAATACACCACTATAACATATAATATAATACACCACTATAATATATAATATAATACACCACTATAATATATAATATAATACACCACTATAATATATAATATAATACACCACTAATATTATACAGGGATAGATATAATATATAATATAATACACCACTATAATATATAATATAATACACCACTATAATATATAATATAATACACCACTATAACATATAATATAATACACCACTATAATATATAATATAATACACCACTATAATATATAATATAATACACCACTATAATATATAATATAATACACCACTATAATATCTAATGTCTCCTCAGTAATATTATACAGGGATAGATATAATATATAATATAATACACCACTATAACATATAATATAATACACCACTATAATATATAATATAATACACCACTATAATATCTAATGTCTCCTCAGTAATATTATACAGGGATAGATATAATATATAATATAATACACCACTATAATATATAATATAATACACCACTATAATATATAATATAATACACCACTATGACATATAATGTCTCCTCAGTAATATTATACAGGGATAGATATAATATATAATATAATACACCACTATAATATATTATATAATACACCACTATAATATATAATATAATACACCACTATAACATATAATATAATACACCACTATAATATATAATATAATACACCACTATAATATATAATATAATACACCACTATAATATATAATATAATACACCACTATAATATCTAATGTCTCCTCAGTAATATTATACAGGGATAGATATAATATATAATATAATACACCACTATAACATATAATATAATACACCACTATAATATATAATATAATACACCACTATAATATATAATATAATACACCACTATAATATCTAATATAATACACCACTATAACATATAATATAATACACCACTATAATATATAATATAATACACCACTATAATATATAATATAATACACCACTATAATATATAATATAATACACCACTATAATATATAATATAATACACCACTATAATATATAATATAATACACCACTATAATATAATACACCACTATAATATCTAATGTCTCCTCCGTAATATTATACAGGGATAGATATAATATATAATATAATACACCACTATAATATATAATATAATACACCACTATAATATATAATATAATACACCACTATAATATATAATATAATACACCACTATAATATATAATATAATACACCACTATAATATATAATATAATACACCACTATAACATATAATATAATACACCACTATAATATATAATATAATACACCACTATAACATATAATATAATACACCACTATAATATATAATATAATACACCACTATAATATATAATATAATACACCACTATAATATATATTATAATACACCACTATAATATATAATATAATACACCACTATAATATATAATATAATACACCACTAATATTATACAGGGATAGATATAATATATAATATAATACACCACTATAATATATAATATAATACACCACTATAATATATAATATAATACACCACTATAATATATAATATAATACACCACTATAACATATAATATAATACACCACTATAATATATAATATAATACACCACTATAATATATAATATAATACACCACTATAATATATAATATAATACACCACTATGACATATAATGTCTCCTCAGTAATATTATACAGGGATAGATATAATATATAATATAATACACCACTATAATATATAATATAATACACCACTATAATATATAATATAATACACCACTATAATATCTAATGTCTCCTCAGTAATATTATACAGGGATAGATATAATATATAATATAATACACCACTATAACATATAATATAATACACCACTATAACATATAATATAATACACCACTATAACATATAATATAATACACCACTATAATATATAATATAATACACCACTATAATATAATACACCACTATAATATCTAATGTCTCCTCCGTAATATTATACAGGGATAGATATAATATATAATATAATACACCACTATAATATATAATATAATACACCACTATAATATATAATATAATACACCACTATAATATATAATATAATACACCACTATAATATATAATATAATACACCACTATAATATATAATATAATACACCACTATAATATATAATATAATACACCACTATAATATATAATATAATACACCACTATAACATATAATATAATACACCACTATAATATATAATATAATACACCACTATAATATATAATATAATACACCACTATAACATATAATATAATACACCACTATAATATATAATATAATACACCACTATAACATATAATATAATACACCACTATAATATATAATATAATACACCACTATAATATATAATATAATACACCACTATAATATATAATATAATACACCACTATAATATATAATATAATACACCACTATAATATATAATATAATACACCACTATAATATATAATATAATACACCACTATAATATATAATATAATACACCACTATAATATATAATATAATACACCACTATAATATATAATATAATACACCACTATAATATATAATATAATACACCACTATAATATATAATATAATACACCACTATAATATATAATATAATACACCACTATAATATATAATATAATACACCACTATGACATATAATGTCTCCTCAGTAATATTATACAGGGATAGATATAATATATAATATAATACACCACTATAATATATAATATAATACACCACTATAATATATAATATAATACACCACTATAACATATAATACACCACTATAACATATAATATAATACACCACTATAACATCTAATATAATACACCACTATAATATCTAATATAATACACCACTATAACATCTAATATAATACACCACTATAATATATAATATAATACACCACTATAATATATAATATAATACACCACTATAATATATAATATAATACACCACTATAATATATAATATAATACACCACTATAACATATAATATAATACACCACTATAATATATAATATAATACACCACTATAATATATAATATAATACACCACTATAACATATAATATAATACACCACTATAATATATAATATAATACACCACTATAATATATAATATAATACACCACTATAACATACAATATAATACACCACTATAATATCTAATATAATACACCACTATAATATCTAATATAATACACCACTATAATATCTAATATAATACACCACTATAATATCTAATATAATACACCACTATAATATATAATATAATACACCACTATAATATCTAATATAATACACCACTATAATATCTAATATAATACACCACTATAACATATAATATAATACACCACTATAACATATAATATAATACACCACTATAACATATAATATAATACACCACTATAACATATAATATAATACACCACTATAATATCTAATGTCTCCTCAGTAATATTATACAGGGATAGATATAATATATAATATAATACACCACTATAATATCTAATATAATACACCACTATAATATATAATATAATACACCACTATAATATCTAATATAATACACCACTATAACATATAATATAATACACCACTATAATATATAATATAATACACCACTATAACATATAATATAATACACCACTATAATATATAATATAATACACCACTATAATATAATATAATACACCACTATAATATATAATATAATACACCACTATAATATATAATATAATACACCACTATAATATATAATATAATACACCACTATAATATATAATATAATACACCACTATAATATATAATAAAATACACCACTATAATATATAATATAATACACCACTATAATATATAATATAATACACCACTATAATATATAATATAATACACCACTATAATATATAATATAATACACCACTATAACATATAATATAATACACCACTATAATATATAATATAATACACCACTATAATATATAATATAATACACCACTATAACATATAATATAATACACCACTATAATATATAATATAATACACCACTATAATATATAATATAATACACCACTATAATATATAATATAATACACCACTATAACATATAATATAATACACCACTATAATATATAATATAATACACCACTATAATATATAATATAATACACCACTATAACATATAATATAATACACCACTATAACATATAATATAATACACCACTATAATATATAATATAATACACCACTATGACATATAATATAATACACCACTATAATATATAATATAATACACCACCATAATATATAATATAATACACCACTATAATATATAATATAATACACCACTATAATATAATACACCACTATAATATATAATATAATACACCACTATAATATATAATATAATACACCACTATAATATATAATATAATACACCACTATAACATATAATATAATACACCACTATAATATATAATATAATACACCACTATAACATATAATATAATACACCACTATAACATATAATATAATACACCACTATAATATATAATATAATACACCACTATAATATATAATATAATACACCACTATAATATCTAATATAATACACCACTATAATATATAATATAATACACCACTATAATATCTAATATAATACACCACTATAATATATAATATAATACACCACTATAACATATAATATAATACACCACTATAATATATAATATAATACACCACTATAATATATAATATAATACACCACTATAATATATAATATAATACACCACTATAACATATAATATAATACACCACTATAATATATAATATAATACACCACTATAACATATAATATAATACACCACTATAATATATAATATAATACACCACTATAATATATAATATAATACACCACTATAATATATAATATAATACACCACTATAACATATAATATAATACACCACTATATATATAATATAATACACCACTATAACATATAATATAATACACCACTATAACATATAATATAATACACCACTATAATATATAATATAATACACCACTATAATATATAATATAATACACCACCATAATATATATATAATACACCACTATAATATATAATATAATACACCACTATAATATAATACACCACTATAATATATAATATAATACACCACTATAATATATAATATAATACACCACTATAATATATAATATAATACACCACTATAACATATAATATAATACACCACTATAATATATAATATAATACACCACTATAACATATAATATAATACACCACTATAACATATAATATAATACACCACTATAATATATAATATAATACACCACTATAATATATAATATAATACACCACTATAATATCTAATATAATACACCACTATAATATATAATATAATACACCACTATAATATCTAATATAATACACCACTATAATATATAATATAATACACCACTATAATATATAATATAATACACCACTATAACATATAATATAATACACCACTATAATATATAATATAATACACCACTATAATATATAATATAATACACCACTATAATATATAATATAATACACCACTATAACATATAATATAATACACCACTATAATATATAATATAATACACCACTATAATATATAATATAATACACCACTATAACATATAATATAATACACCACTATAACATATAATATAATACACCACTATAATATATAATATAATACACCACTATAATATATAATATAATACACCACCATAATATATAATATAATACACCACTATAATATATAATATAATACACCACTATAATATAATACACCACTATAATATATAATATAATACACCACTATAATATAATACACCACTATAACATATAATATAATACACCACTATAATATATAATATAATACACCACTATAACATATAATATAATACACCACTATAACATATAATATAATACACCACTATAACATATAATATAATACACCACTATAATATATAATATAATACACCACTATAATATATAATATAATACACCACTATAACATACAATATAATACACCACTATAACATATAATATAATACACCACTATAATATATAATATAATACACCACTATAATATAATACAGCACTATAATATATAATATAATACACCACTATAATATATAATATAATACACCACTATAATATATAATATAATACA
This sequence comes from Rhinoderma darwinii, assembly GCF_050947455.1. Classification (NCBI taxonomy): domain Eukaryota; kingdom Metazoa; phylum Chordata; class Amphibia; order Anura; family Rhinodermatidae; genus Rhinoderma; species Rhinoderma darwinii. The sequence continues at coordinate 438,841 of NW_027461824.1, forward strand.
CCACTATAACATACAATATAATACACCACTATAACATATAATATAATACACCACTATAACATATAATATAATACACCACTATAACATATAATATAATACACCACTATAACATATAATATAATACACCACTATAACATATAATATAATACACCACTATAACATATAATATAATACACCACTATAATATATAATATAATACACCACTATAATATAATACAGCACTATAATATATAATATAATACAGCACTATAATATAATATAATACACCACTATAATATATAATATAATACACCACTATAACATACAATATAATACACCACTATAACATATAATATAATACACCACTATAACATATAATATAATACACCACTATAACATATAATATAATACACCACTATAACATATAATATAATACACCACTATAACATATAATATAATACACCACTATAATATATAATATAATACACCACTATAATATATAATATAATACACCACCATAATATATAATATAATACACCACTATAATATATAATATAATACACCACTATAATATATAATATAATACACCACTATAATATATAATATAATACACCACTATTATATATAATATAATACACCACTATAATATATAATATAATACACCACTATAACATATAATATAATACACCACTATAATATATAATATAATACACCACTATAATATATAATATAATACACCACTATAACATATAATATAATACACCACTATAATATATAATATAATACACCACTATAATATATAATATAATACACCACTATAACATATAATATAATACACCACTATAATATATAATATAATACACCACTATAACATATAATATAATACACCACTATAATATAATACACCACTATAATATAATACACCACTATAACATATAATACTCTGACACCCTGTCCCGATAATAATAACATGGAGAGAATACCCTGAAAGTCTCACATCACCCGGTTATAATATAAAGAATAATCAGATAATCGGATAATAATCTACAGGGAGGATATAATATGTCACCTGGAAGCGGCTGCGCTATTTTCCTCTGGTTTCACCACAAATGTTAAAAAATGACGGAGAGAATCTGAAGATAATGAGGGTGAAATATCCGATAATTGATCAATAGCAGAGCCAAGTCCCCCCCCCCCCCCCGTTATATAAACACGGGAGCTGATTGGAGGGCTGCAGTTATTCGGGTGAGGGGTGCCTTCCCCCTGGTGTCAGCGCTGAGGAGGAGCGGGTGTCCGCTCCAGCCTTCAGTCCAGCATGGCTCTCAGCTCCCGGGCGCACGCCTTCTCCGTGGAGGCGCTAATGGGCGCAAAGAGGAAAGTGCGGGAGGAATCGGGCGCAGAGCAGCGCAGTCACCAAGAGGAGCCCGGTTAGTGTCGGGGGGCAGAGGGTTATAACACAGGAGGGGACCCCTGAGTGATGGGGTGCGGACCTGAGCCCGGATTATAGGCGAACAGTCCAGGCGCAACTAGAGGAGAAACCCGGGGACTGTGACACTGACCGGACGGAGCCCCCAAATCCTGCCTGCCCCATCATTATAATACGGGACAGGGACCATTAAAATACGGGACAGAGATCATTATAAAACTGGGCAGGGATCATTATAATGTTATTACGGCTATTGCACTGTTTTGATGTGAACATGGTACAGTTATTACCGTTACATTTCTACTCAATCTTGATGGTCGGGAGGCTACGTCCTCATGATGTTCATATACATATATTATATATTGCTATTATAATATGAAAGTTAATATATTGCGCTGCGTGCACATTTTTCTTCTTTTTTGCAAATATGTGAAATCTTTTTATACTGTTATATTTTCGAAATAAAAATCTTTGATAAAGAAAAAAATATATAATGTTATTACGGGACAGGCATCATTATAATGCAGAGCCGGACGTGTAACAAAAGTCCAAAAATGGGCAGAATGGGTTTTGTGGAGACGTCCAGAACCGGCATCCACTGCCCTCGCCGGGTGAGGCTGGACCGGGGGCTACCGGCTATTATACGATTATTATTATTATTATTATTATAATACGATTATTATTATTATATTATTATTATTATACGATTATTATTATTATACGATTATTATTATTATTATTATTATTATACGATTATTATTATACGATTATTATATTATTATTATTATACGATTATTATATTATTATTATTATACGATTATTATTATACGATTATTATATTATTATTATACGATTATTATTATTATACGATTATTATATTATTATTATTATTATATGATTATTATATTATTATTATTATACGATTATTATATTATTATTATTATACGATTATTATTATTATATTATTATTATTATACGATTATTATTATTATACGATTATTATTATTATTATTATTATTATACGATTATTATTATACGATTATTATATTATTATTATTATACGATTATTATATTATTATTATTATACGATTATTATTATACGATTATTATATTATTATTATACGATTATTATTATTATTATTATTATACGATTATTATATTATTATTATTATACGATTATTATATTATTATTATTATACGATTATTATATTATTATTATAATACGATTATTATTATTATATTATTATTATTATACGATTATTATTATTATACGATTATTATTATTATTATTATTATTATACGATTATTATTATACGATTATTATATTATTATTATTATACGATTATTATATTATTATTATTATACGATTATTATTATACGATTATTATATTATTATTATACGATTATTATTATTATACGATTATTATATTATTATTATTATTATATGATTATTATATTATTATTATTATACGATTATTATATTATTATTATTATACGATTATTATTATTATATTATTATTATTATACGATTATTATTATTATACGATTATTATTATTATTATTATTATTATACGATTATTATTATACGATTATTATATTATTATTATTATACGATTATTATATTATTATTATTATACGATTATTATTATACGATTATTATATTATTATTATACGATTATTATTATTATTATTATTATACGATTATTATATTATTATTATTATACGATTATTATATTATTATTATTATACGATTATTATATTATTATTATTATACGATTATTATATTATTATTATTATACGATTATTATTATTATTATTATTATACGATTATTATATTATTATTATTATACGATTATTATATTATTATTATTATACGATTATTATATTATTATTATTATACGATTATTATATTATTATTATTATACGATTATTATATTATTATTATTATACGATTATTATATTATTATTATTATACGATTATTATTATTATTATTATACGATTATTATATTATTATTATTATTATTATACGATTATTATATTATTATTATTATACGATTATTATATTATTATTATTATACGATTATTATATTATTATTATTATACGATTATTATATTATTATATGATTATTATATTATTATATGATTATTATTATACGATAGTTTTTCCGTGAAATCTTGATGCACCCACTCAAGATGTTGGCGTCTAATCGCGCTGATTCTCCAATGTTGCGATCACATTTCTAAACATAACAGATCAGTATCAGGAGATGTAATTGTCATCGGTGGATATCGGCCGCGGGACGACCGTGACGCGCTACAATTAGACGCTTCATAAAGCCGCCCGGAGTTGCGCTCACACGCATTGATTTTCCTTGTTTTGTTGTACGATGGATCGATTGGAAACGGATGGGAAGTGATTGGAGTTTGGACAATTTTGTGGTCAGTTTTTGGATCTGGACCCAAGAACGTATCGGCTGCTCTTTATGGATCCTGAGGTCTTTACGTCTCACAGCGATTACTGGGATCCGTCAAATGATTAAAATATGCTTCAAAACGACCAACTAAACGATATACTGGCGCCCGGTGTATTATAATGTCCTATAATGATAATACTATATACTGGTACCTGTGTATTATAACCTCCTATAATGATAATACTATATACTGGTACCTGTGTATTATAACCTCCTATAATGATAATACTATATACTGGTACCTGTGTATTATAACCTCCTATAATGATAATGCTATATACTGGTACCTGTGTATTATAACCTCCTATAATGATTATACTATATACTGGCACCTTTGTATTATAACCTCCTATAATGATAGTACTATATACTGGCACCTTTGTATTATAACCTCCTATAATGATAGTACTATATACTGGTACCTGGTGTATTATAACCTCCTATAATGATAATACTATATACTGGTACCTGTGTATTATAACCTCCTATAATGATAATACTATATACTGGTACCTGTGTATTATAACCTCCTATAATGATAATACTATATACTGGCACCTGTGTATTATAACCTCCTATAATGATAATACTATATACTGGCACCTGTGTATTATAACCTCCTATAATGATAATACTATATACTGGTACCTGGTGTATTATAACCTCCTATAATGATAATACTATATACTGGTACCTGTGTATTATAACCTCCTATAATGATAATACTATATACTGGTACCTGGTGTATTATAACCTCCTATAATGATAATACTATATACTGGCACCTGTGTATTATAACCTCCTATAATGATAATACTATATACTGGTACCTGGTGTATTATAACCTCCTATAATGATAATACTATATACTGGTACCTGTGTATTATAACCTCCTATAATGATAATACTATATACTGGTACCCAGTGTATTATAACCTCCTATAATGATAATACTATATACTGGCACCCAGTGTATTATAACCTATAATGATAATACTATATACTGGTACCTGTGTATTATAACCTCCTATAATGATAATACTATATACTGGCACCTGTGTATTATAACCTCCTATAATGATAATACTATATACTGGCACCTGTGTATTATAACCTCCTATAATGATAATACTATATACTGGTACCTGGTGTATTATAACCTCCTATAATGATAATACTATATACAGGTACCTGTGTATTATAACCTCCTATAATGATAATACTATATACTGGTACCTGTGTATTATAACCTCCTATAATGATAATACTATATGCTGGTACCTGTGTATTATAACCTCCTATAATGATAATACTATATACTGGTACCTGTGTATTATAACCTCCTATAATGATAATACTATATACTGGCACCTGTGTATTATAACCTCCTATAATGATAATACTATATACTGGTACCTGTGTATTATAACCTCCTATAATGATAATACTATATACTGGTACCTGGTGTATTATAACCTCCTATAATGATAATACTATATACTGGCACCTGTGTATTATAACCTCCTATAATGATAATACTATATACTGGCACCCGGTGTATTATAACCTCCTATAATGATAATACTATATACTGGCACCCGGTGTATTATAACCTCCTATAATGATAATACTATATACTGGTACCTGTGTATTATAACCTCCTATAATGATAATACTATATACTGGTACCTGTGTATTATAACCTCCTATAATGATAATACTATATACTGGCACCCGGTGTATTATAACCTCCTATAATGATAATACTATATACGGACGCCCGGTGTATTATAACCTCCTATAATGATTATACTATATACTGGTACCTGTGTATTATAACCTCCTATAATGATAATACTATATACTGGCACCCGGTGTATTATAACATCCTATAATGATAATACTATATACTGGTATCTGTGTATTATAACCTCCTATAATGATAATACTATATACTGGCACCCGGTGTATTATAACCTCCTATAATGATAATACTATATACTGGTACCTGGTGTATTATAACCTCCTATAATGATATACTATATACTGGTACCTGTATATTATAACCTCCTATAATGATAATACTATATACTGGCACCTGTGTATTATAACCTCCTATAATGATAATACTATATACTGGTACCTGTGTATTATAACCTCCTATAATGATTATACTATATACTGGCACCCGGTGTATTATAACCTCCTATAATGATAATACTATATACTGGCACCTGGTGTATTATAATGTCCTATAATGATAATACTATATACTGGCACCTGGTGTATTATAACCTCCTATAATGATAATACTATATACTGGTACCTGTGTATTATAATGTCCTATAATGATAATACTATATACTGGTACCTGTGTATTATAACCTCCTATAATGATAATACTATATACTGGCACCTGTGTATTATAACCTCCTATAATGATAATACTATATACTGGTACCTGTGTATTATAACCTCCTATAATGATAATACTATATACTGGTACCCGGTGTATTATAACCTCCTATAATGATAATACTATATACTGGTACCTGTGTATTATAACCTCCTATAATGATAATACTATATACTGGTACCTGTGTATTATAATCTACTATAATGATAATACTATATACTGGTACCTGTGTATTATAACCTCCTATAATGATTATACTATATACTGGTACCTGGTGTATTATAACCTCCTATAATGATAATACTATATACTGGTACCCAGTGTATTATAACCTCCTATAATGATAATACTATATACTGGTACCCGGTGTATCATAACCTCCTATAATGATAATACTATATACTGGTACCCGGTGTATTATAACCTCTTATAATGATAATACTATATACTGGCACCTGTGTATTATAACCTCCTATAATGATAATACTATATACTGGTACCTGTGTATTATAACCTCCTATAATGATAATACTATATACTGGCACCCGGTGTATTATAACCTCCTATAATGATAATACTATATACTGGTACCTGGTGTATTATAAACTCCTATAATGATAATACTATATACTGGTACCTGTGTATTATAACCTCCTATAATGATAATACTATATACTGGTACCCGGTGTATTATAACCTCCTATAATGATAATACTATATACTGGTACCTGTGTATTATAACCTCCTATAATGATAATACTATATACTGGTACCTGTGTATTATAACCTCCTATAATGATAATACTATATACTGGTACCCGGTGTATTATAACCTCCTATAATGATAATACTATATACTGGTACCTGTGTATTATAACCTCCTATAATGATAATACTATATACTGGCACCCGGTGTATTATAACCTCCTATAATGATTATACTATATACTGGCACCGGTGTATTATAACCTCCTATAATGATAATACTATATACTGGCACCCGGTGTATTATAACCTCCTATAATGATAATACTATATACTGGTACCCGGTGTATTATAACCTCCTATAATGATAATACTATATACTGGCACCCGGTGTATTATAACCTCCTATAATGATAATACTATATACTGGTACCTGTGTATTATAACCTCCTATAATGATTATACTATATACTGGTACCTGTGTATTATAACCTCCTATAATGATTATACTATATACTGGCACCGGTGTATTATAACCTCCTATAATGATAATACTATATACTGGCACCCGGTGTATTATAATGTCCTATAATGATAATACTATATACTGGCACCCGGTGTATTATAACCTCCTATAATGATAATACTATATACTGGCACCTGGTGTATTATAACCTCCTATAATGATTATACTATATACTGGTACCTGTGTATTATAACCTCCTATAATGATAATACTATATACTGGTACCCGGTGTATTATAACCTCCTATAATGATAATACTATATACTGGTACCTGGTGTATTATAAACTCCTATAATGATAATACTATATACTGGTACCCGGTGTATTATAACCTCCTATAATGATTATACTATATACTGGCACCCGGTGTATTATAACCTCCTATAATGATAATACTATATACTGGCACCTGTGTATTATAACCTCCTATAATGATAATACTATATACTGGTACCCGGTGTATTATAACCTCCTATAATGATAATACTATATACTGGTACCTGGTGTATTATAAACTCCTATAATGATAATACTATATACTGGTACCCGGTGTATTATAACCTCCTATAATGATTATACTATATACTGGCACCCGGTGTATTATAACCTCCTATAATGATAATACTATATACTGGCACCTGTGTATTATAACCTCCTATAATGATAATACTATATACTGGTACCCTGTGTATTATAACCTCCTATAATGATAATACTATATACTGGCGCCAGGTGTATTATAACCTCCTATAATGATAATACTATATACTGGCGCCAGGTGTATTATAACCTCCTATAATGATAATACTATATACTGGTACCCGGTGTATTATAACCTCCTATAATGATAATACTATATACTGGTACCTGTGTATTATAACCTCCTATAATGATAATACTATATACTGGCACCCGGTGTATTATAACCTCCTATAATGATAATACTATATACTGGTACCTGGTGTATTATAACCTCCTATAATGATTATACTATATACTGGTACCCGGTGTATTATAACCTCCTATAATGATAATACTATATACTGGTACCCGGTGTATAATAACCTCCTATAATGATAATACTATATACTGGTACCTGTGTATTATAACCTCCTATAATGATAATACTATATACTGGCACCTGTGTATTATAACCTCCTATAATTATTATACTATATACTGGCACCGGTGTATTATAACCTCCTATAATGATAATACTATATACTGGTACCCGGTGTATTATAACCTCCTATAATGATAATACTATATACTGGCACCTGTGTATTATAACCTCCTATAATGATAATACTATATACTGGTACCCTGTATATTATAACCTCCTATAATGATAATACTATATACTGGCACCTGTGTATTATAACCTCCTATAATGATAATACTATATACTGGCGCCAGGTGTATTATAACCTCCTATAATGATAATACTATATACTGGTACCTGTGTATTATAACCTCCTATAATGATAATACTATATACTGGTACCTGTGTATTATAACCTCCTATAATGATAATACTATATACTGGCGCCCGGTGTATTATAACCTCCTATAATGATAATACTATATACTGGCACCCGGTGTATTATAACCTCCTATAATGATAATACTATATACTGGTACCTGTGTATTATAACCTCCTATAATGATAATACTATATACTGGTACCTGTGTATTATAACCTCCTATAATGATAATACTATATACTGGTACCTGTGTATTATAACCTCCTATAATGATAATACTATATACTGGTACCTGTGTATTATAATCTACTATAATGATAATACTATATACTGGCGCCCGGTGTATTATAACCTCCTATAATGATAATACTATATACTGGTACCTGTGTATTATAACCTCCTATATTGATAATACTATATACTGGCACCCGGTGTATTATAACCTCCTATAATGATAATACTATATACTGACACCCGGTGTATTATAACCTCCTATAATGATAATACTATATACTGGTACCTGGTGTATTATAACCTCCTATAATGATAATACTATATACTGGTACCTGTGTATTATAACCTCCTATAATGATAATACTATATACTGGTACCTGTGTATTCTAACCTCCTATAATGATAATACTATATACTGGTACCTGTGTATTATAACCTCCTATAATGATTATACTATATACTGGTACCTGTGTATTATAACCTCCTATAATGATAATACTATATACTGGCACCGGGTCATTATAACCTCCTATAATGATTATACTATATACTGGTACCTGTGTATTATAACCTCCTATAATGATAATACTATATACGGGTACCTGTGTATTATAACCTCCTATAATGATAATACTATATACTGGTACCTGTGTATTATAACCTCCTATAATGAAATACTATATACTGGTACCTGTGTATTATAACTTCCTATAATGATTATACTATATACTGGCGCCCGGTGTATTATAACCTCCTTTAATGATAATACTATATACTGGTACCTGTGTATTATAACCTCCTATAATGATAATACTATATACGGGTACCTGTGTATTATAACCTCCTATAATGATAATACTATATACTGGTACCTGTGTATTATAACCTCCTATAATGATAATACTATATACTGGTACCTGTGTATTATAACCTCCTATAATGATAATACTATATACTGGCGCCCGGTGTATTATAACCTCCTATAATGATTATACTATATACTGGTACCTGTGTATTATAACCTCCTATAATGATAATACTATATACTGGTACCTGTGTATTATAACCTCCTATAATGATAATACTATATACTGGTACCTGTGTATTATAACCTCCTATAATGATAATACTATATACTGGTACCTGTGTATTATAACCTCCTATAATGATAATACTATATACTGGCACCTGTGTATTATAATCTACTATAATGATAATACTATATACTGGCGCCCGGTGTATTATAACCTCCTATAATGATAATACTATATACTGGTACCCGGTGTATTATAACCTCCTATAATGATAATGCTATATACTGGTACCCGGTGTATTATAACCTCCTATAATGATAATACTATATACTGGCACCTGTGTATTATAACCTCCTATATTGATAATACTATATACTGGTACCTGTGTATTATAACCTCCTATAATGATAATGCTATATACTGGCACCCGGTGTATTATAACCTCCTATAATGATAATACTATATACTGGCACCTGTGTATTATAACCTCCTATAATGATAATACTATATACTGGTACCTGTGTATTATAACCTCCTATAATGATAATACTATATACTGGCACCTGTGTATTATAACCTCCTATACTGATAATACTATATACTGGTACCTGGTGTATTATAACCTCCTATAATGATAATGCTATATACTGGCACCCGGTGTATTATAACCTCCTATAATGATAATACTATATACTGGCACCTGTGTATTATAACCTCCTATAATGATAATACTATATACTGGTGCCCGGTGTATTATAACCTCCTATAATGATAATACTATATACTGGCACCCGGTGTATTATAACCTCCTATAATTATTATACTATATACTGGTACCTGTGTATTATAACCTCCTATAATGATAATACTATATACTGGCGCCCGGTGTATTATAACCTCCTATAATGATAATACTATATACTGGCACCCGGTGTATTATAACCTCCTATAATGATAATACTATATACTGGTACCTGGTGTATTATAACCTCCTATAATGATAATACTATATACTGGTACCTGGTGTATTATAACCTCCTATAATGATAATACTATATACTGGCACCGGGGTATTAATACCTCCTATAATGATAATACTATATACTGGCACCCGGTGTATTATAACCTCCTATAATGATAATACTATATACTGGCACCTGTGTATTATAACCTCCTATAATGATAATACTATATACTGGCACCTGTGTATTATAACCTCCTATAATGATAATACTATATACTGGCGCCCGGTGTATTATAACCTCCTATAATGATAATACTATATACTGGTACCTGTGTATTATAAACTCCTATAATGATAATACTATATACTGGCACCTGTGTATTATAACCTCCTATAATGATAATGCTATATACTGGTACCTGGTGTATTATAACCTCCTATAATGATAATACTATATACTGGTACCTGTGTATTATAACCTCCTATAATGATAATACTATATACTGGCACCTGTGTATTATAATCTACTATAATGATAATACTATATACTGGCGCCCGGTGTATTATAACCTCCTATAATGATAATACTATATACTGGTACCCGGTGTATTATAACCTCCTATAATGATAATGCTATATACTGGTACCCGGTGTATTATAACCTCCTATAATGATAATACTATATACTGGTACCCGGTGTATTATAACCTCCTATATTGATAATACTATATACTGGTACCTGTGTATTATAACCTCCTATAATGATAATGCTATATACTGGCACCCGGTGTATTATAACCTCCTATAATGATAATACTATATACTGGCACCTGTGTATTATAACCTCCTATAATGATAATACTATATACTGGTACCTGTGTATTATAACCTCCTATAATGATAATACTATATACTGGCACCTGTGTATTATAACCTCCTATACTGATAATACTATATACTGGTACCTGGTGTATTATAACCTCCTATAATGATTATACTATATACTGGTACCCAGTGTATTATAACCTCCTATAATGATAATACTATATACTGGCACCGGTGTATTATAACCTCCTATAATGATAATACTATATACTGGCACCTGTGTATTATAACCTCCTATAATGATAATACTATATACTGGTGCCTGTGTATTATAACCTCCTATAATGATAATACTATATACTGGTACCCGGTGTATTATAACCTCCTATATTGATAATACTATATACTGGTACCTGTGTATTATAACCTCCTATAATGATAATGCTATATACTGGCACCCGGTGTATTATAACCTCCTATAATGATTATACTATATACTGGTACCGGTGTATTATAACCTCCTATAATGATAATACTATATACTGGCACCTGTGTATTATAACCTCCTATAATGATTATACTATATACTGGTACCGGTGTATTATAACCTCCTATAATGATAATACTATATACTGGTACCTGTGTATTATAACCTCCTATAATGATAATACTATATACTGGCACCTGTGTATTATAACCTCCTATAATGATAATACTATATACTGGTACCTGTGTATTATAACCTCCTATAATGATAATACTATATACTGGCACCTGTGTATTATAACCTCCTATAATGATAATACTATATACTGGTACCTGTGTATTATAACCTCCTATAATGATAATACTATATACTGACGCCCGGTGTATTATAACCTCCTATAATGATAATACTATATACTGGCACCTGTGTATTATAACCTCCTATAATGATAATACTATATACTGGCACCTGTGTATTATAACCTCCTATAATGATAATGCTATATACTGGCACCCGGTGTATTATAACCTCCTATAATGATTATACTATATACTGGTACCTGTGTATTATAACCTCTTATATTGATAATACTATATACTGGCACCTGGAGTATTATAACCTCCTATAATGATAATACTATATACTGGTACCTGTGTATTATAACCTCCTATATTGATAATACTATATACTGGCACCTGGAGTATTATAACCTCCTATAATGATAATACTATATACTGGCACCCGGTGTATTATAACCTCCTATAATGATAATACTATATACTGGTGCCTGTGTATTATAACCTCCTATAATGATAATACTATATACTGGTACCCGGTGTATTATAACCTCCTATAATGATAATACTATATACAGGTACCTGTGTATTATAACCTCCTATAATGATAATACTATATACTGGTACCCGGTGTATTATAACCTCCTATAATGATAATACTATATACTGGTACCTGTGTATTATAACCTCCTATAATGATAATACTATATACTGGCACCCGGTGTATTATAACCTCCTATAATGATAATACTATATACTGGCACCTGTGTATTATAACCTCCTATAATGATAATACTATATACTGGTACCTGTGTATTATAACCTCCTATAATGATTATACTATATACTGGCACCCGGTGTATTATAACCTCCTATAATGATAATACTATATACTGGCACCTGTGTATTATAACCTCCTATAATGATAATACTATATACTGGTACCTGGTGTATTATAACCTCCTATAATGATTATACTATATACTGGTACCTGTGTATTATAACCTCCTATAATGTTTATACTATATACTGGTACCCGGTGTATTATAACCTCCTATAATGATAATACTATATACTGGTACCCGGTGTATTATAACCTCCTATAATGATAATACTATATACTGGTGCCCGGTGTATTATAACCTCCTATAATGATTATACTATATACTGGTACCTGGTGTATTATAACCTCCTATAATGATAATACTATATACTGGCGCCCGGTGTATTATAACCTCCTATAATGATTATACTATATACTGGTACCTGTGTATTATAACCTCCTATAATGATTATACTATATACTGGCACCCGGTGTATTATAACCTCCTATAATGATAATACTATATACTGGCACCTGTGTATTATAACCTCCTATAATGATAATACTATATACTGGTACCTGTGTATTATAACCTCCTATAATGTTTATACTATATACTGGTACCCGGTGTATTATAACCTCCTATAATGATAATACTATATACTGGCACCCGGTGTATTATAACCTCCTATAATGATAATACTATATACTGGTACCTGTGTATTATAACCTCCTATAATGATTATACTATATACTGGCACCGGGTGTATTATAACCTCCTATAATGATAATACTATATACTGGCACCTGTGTATTATAACCTCCTATAATGATAATACTATATACTGGTACCTGGTGTATTATAACCTCCTATAATGATAATACTATATACTGGTACCTGGTGTATTATAACCTCCTATAATGATAATACTATATACTGATACCTGTGTATTATAACCTCCTATAATGTTTATACTATATACTGGCACCCGGTGTATTATAACCTCCTATAATGATAATACTATATACTGGTACCTGGTGTATTATAAACTCCTATAATGATAATACTATATACTGGTACCTGTGTATTATAACCTCCTATAATGATAATACTATATACTGGTACCCGGTGTATTATAACCTCCTATAATGATAATACTATATACTGGTACCTGTGTATTATAACCTCCTATAATGATAATACTATATACTGGTACCTGTGTATTATAACCTCCTATAATGATAATACTATATACTGGCACCCGGTGTATTATAACCTCCTATAATGATTATACTATATACTGGCACCGGTGTATTATAACCTCCTATAATGATAATACTATATACTGGCACCCGGTGTATTATAACCTCCTATAATGATAATACTATATACTGGTACCCGGTGTATTATAACCTCCTATAATGATAATACTATATACTGGCACCCGGTGTATTATAACCTCCTATAATGATAATACTATATACTGGTACCTGTGTATTATAACCTCCTATAATGATTATACTATATACTGGTACCTGTGTATTATAACCTCCTATAATGATTATACTATATACTGGCACCGGTGTATTATAACCTCCTATAATGATAATACTATATACTGGCACCCGGTGTATTATAATGTCCTATAATGATAATACTATATACTGGCACCCGGTGTATTATAACCTCCTATAATGATAATACTATATACTGGCACCTGGTGTATTATAACCTCCTATAATGATTATACTATATACTGGTACCTGTGTATTATAACCTCCTATAATGATAATACTATATACTGGTACCCGGTGTATTATAACCTCCTATAATGATAATACTATATACTGGTACCTGGTGTATTATAAACTCCTATAATGATAATACTATATACTGGTACCCGGTGTATTATAACCTCCTATAATGATTATACTATATACTGGCACCCGGTGTATTATAACCTCCTATAATGATAATACTATATACTGGCACCTGTGTATTATAACCTCCTATAATGATAATACTATATACTGGTACCCGGTGTATTATAACCTCCTATAATGATAATACTATATACTGGTACCTGGTGTATTATAAACTCCTATAATGATAATACTATATACTGGTACCCGGTGTATTATAACCTCCTATAATGATTATACTATATACTGGCACCCGGTGTATTATAACCTCCTATAATGATAATACTATATACTGGCACCTGTGTATTATAACCTCCTATAATGATAATACTATATACTGGTACCCTGTGTATTATAACCTCCTATAATGATAATACTATATACTGGCGCCAGGTGTATTATAACCTCCTATAATGATAATACTATATACTGGCGCCAGGTGTATTATAACCTCCTATAATGATAATACTATATACTGGTACCCGGTGTATTATAACCTCCTATAATGATAATACTATATACTGGTACCTGTGTATTATAACCTCCTATAATGATAATACTATATACTGGCACCCGGTGTATTATAACCTCCTATAATGATAATACTATATACTGGTACCTGGTGTATTATAACCTCCTATAATGATTATACTATATACTGGTACCCGGTGTATTATAACCTCCTATAATGATAATACTATATACTGGTACCCGGTGTATAATAACCTCCTATAATGATAATACTATATACTGGTACCTGTGTATTATAACCTCCTATAATGATAATACTATATACTGGCACCTGTGTATTATAACCTCCTATAATTATTATACTATATACTGGCACCGGTGTATTATAACCTCCTATAATGATAATACTATATACTGGTACCCGGTGTATTATAACCTCCTATAATGATAATACTATATACTGGCACCTGTGTATTATAACCTCCTATAATGATAATACTATATACTGGTACCCTGTATATTATAACCTCCTATAATGATAATACTATATACTGGCACCTGTGTATTATAACCTCCTATAATGATAATACTATATACTGGCGCCAGGTGTATTATAACCTCCTATAATGATAATACTATATACTGGTACCTGTGTATTATAACCTCCTATAATGATAATACTATATACTGGTACCTGTGTATTATAACCTCCTATAATGATAATACTATATACTGGCGCCCGGTGTATTATAACCTCCTATAATGATAATACTATATACTGGCACCCGGTGTATTATAACCTCCTATAATGATAATACTATATACTGGTACCTGTGTATTATAACCTCCTATAATGATAATACTATATACTGGTACCTGTGTATTATAACCTCCTATAATGATAATACTATATACTGGTACCTGTGTATTATAACCTCCTATAATGATAATACTATATACTGGTACCTGTGTATTATAATCTACTATAATGATAATACTATATACTGGCGCCCGGTGTATTATAACCTCCTATAATGATAATACTATATACTGGTACCTGTGTATTATAACCTCCTATATTGATAATACTATATACTGGCACCCGGTGTATTATAACCTCCTATAATGATAATACTATATACTGACACCCGGTGTATTATAACCTCCTATAATGATAATACTATATACTGGTACCTGGTGTATTATAACCTCCTATAATGATAATACTATATACTGGTACCTGTGTATTATAACCTCCTATAATGATAATACTATATACTGGTACCTGTGTATTCTAACCTCCTATAATGATAATACTATATACTGGTACCTGTGTATTATAACCTCCTATAATGATTATACTATATACTGGTACCTGTGTATTATAACCTCCTATAATGATAATACTATATACTGGCACCGGGTCATTATAACCTCCTATAATGATTATACTATATACTGGTACCTGTGTATTATAACCTCCTATAATGATAATACTATATACGGGTACCTGTGTATTATAACCTCCTATAATGATAATACTATATACTGGTACCTGTGTATTATAACCTCCTATAATGAAATACTATATACTGGTACCTGTGTATTATAACTTCCTATAATGATTATACTATATACTGGCGCCCGGTGTATTATAACCTCCTTTAATGATAATACTATATACTGGTACCTGTGTATTATAACCTCCTATAATGATAATACTATATACGGGTACCTGTGTATTATAACCTCCTATAATGATAATACTATATACTGGTACCTGTGTATTATAACCTCCTATAATGATAATACTATATACTGGTACCTGTGTATTATAACCTCCTATAATGATAATACTATATACTGGCGCCCGGTGTATTATAACCTCCTATAATGATTATACTATATACTGGTACCTGTGTATTATAACCTCCTATAATGATAATACTATATACTGGTACCTGTGTATTATAACCTCCTATAATGATAATACTATATACTGGTACCTGTGTATTATAACCTCCTATAATGATAATACTATATACTGGTACCTGTGTATTATAACCTCCTATAATGATAATACTATATACTGGCACCTGTGTATTATAATCTACTATAATGATAATACTATATACTGGCGCCCGGTGTATTATAACCTCCTATAATGATAATACTATATACTGGTACCCGGTGTATTATAACCTCCTATAATGATAATGCTATATACTGGTACCCGGTGTATTATAACCTCCTATAATGATAATACTATATACTGGCACCTGTGTATTATAACCTCCTATATTGATAATACTATATACTGGTACCTGTGTATTATAACCTCCTATAATGATAATGCTATATACTGGCACCCGGTGTATTATAACCTCCTATAATGATAATACTATATACTGGCACCTGTGTATTATAACCTCCTATAATGATAATACTATATACTGGTACCTGTGTATTATAACCTCCTATAATGATAATACTATATACTGGCACCTGTGTATTATAACCTCCTATACTGATAATACTATATACTGGTACCTGGTGTATTATAACCTCCTATAATGATAATGCTATATACTGGCACCCGGTGTATTATAACCTCCTATAATGATAATACTATATACTGGCACCTGTGTATTATAACCTCCTATAATGATAATACTATATACTGGTGCCCGGTGTATTATAACCTCCTATAATGATAATACTATATACTGGCACCCGGTGTATTATAACCTCCTATAATTATTATACTATATACTGGTACCTGTGTATTATAACCTCCTATAATGATAATACTATATACTGGCGCCCGGTGTATTATAACCTCCTATAATGATAATACTATATACTGGCACCCGGTGTATTATAACCTCCTATAATGATAATACTATATACTGGTACCTGGTGTATTATAACCTCCTATAATGATAATACTATATACTGGTACCTGGTGTATTATAACCTCCTATAATGATAATACTATATACTGGCACCGGGGTATTAATACCTCCTATAATGATAATACTATATACTGGCACCCGGTGTATTATAACCTCCTATAATGATAATACTATATACTGGCACCTGTGTATTATAACCTCCTATAATGATAATACTATATACTGGCACCTGTGTATTATAACCTCCTATAATGATAATACTATATACTGGCGCCCGGTGTATTATAACCTCCTATAATGATAATACTATATACTGGTACCTGTGTATTATAAACTCCTATAATGATAATACTATATACTGGCACCTGTGTATTATAACCTCCTATAATGATAATGCTATATACTGGTACCTGGTGTATTATAACCTCCTATAATGATAATACTATATACTGGTACCTGTGTATTATAACCTCCTATAATGATAATACTATATACTGGCACCTGTGTATTATAATCTACTATAATGATAATACTATATACTGGCGCCCGGTGTATTATAACCTCCTATAATGATAATACTATATACTGGTACCCGGTGTATTATAACCTCCTATAATGATAATGCTATATACTGGTACCCGGTGTATTATAACCTCCTATAATGATAATACTATATACTGGTACCCGGTGTATTATAACCTCCTATATTGATAATACTATATACTGGTACCTGTGTATTATAACCTCCTATAATGATAATGCTATATACTGGCACCCGGTGTATTATAACCTCCTATAATGATAATACTATATACTGGCACCTGTGTATTATAACCTCCTATAATGATAATACTATATACTGGTACCTGTGTATTATAACCTCCTATAATGATAATACTATATACTGGCACCTGTGTATTATAACCTCCTATACTGATAATACTATATACTGGTACCTGGTGTATTATAACCTCCTATAATGATTATACTATATACTGGTACCCAGTGTATTATAACCTCCTATAATGATAATACTATATACTGGCACCGGTGTATTATAACCTCCTATAATGATAATACTATATACTGGCACCTGTGTATTATAACCTCCTATAATGATAATACTATATACTGGTGCCTGTGTATTATAACCTCCTATAATGATAATACTATATACTGGTACCCGGTGTATTATAACCTCCTATATTGATAATACTATATACTGGTACCTGTGTATTATAACCTCCTATAATGATAATGCTATATACTGGCACCCGGTGTATTATAACCTCCTATAATGATTATACTATATACTGGTACCGGTGTATTATAACCTCCTATAATGATAATACTATATACTGGCACCTGTGTATTATAACCTCCTATAATGATTATACTATATACTGGTACCGGTGTATTATAACCTCCTATAATGATAATACTATATACTGGTACCTGTGTATTATAACCTCCTATAATGATAATACTATATACTGGCACCTGTGTATTATAACCTCCTATAATGATAATACTATATACTGGTACCTGTGTATTATAACCTCCTATAATGATAATACTATATACTGGCACCTGTGTATTATAACCTCCTATAATGATAATACTATATACTGGTACCTGTGTATTATAACCTCCTATAATGATAATACTATATACTGACGCCCGGTGTATTATAACCTCCTATAATGATAATACTATATACTGGCACCTGTGTATTATAACCTCCTATAATGATAATACTATATACTGGCACCTGTGTATTATAACCTCCTATAATGATAATGCTATATACTGGCACCCGGTGTATTATAACCTCTTATATTGATAATACTATATACTGGCACCTGGAGTATTATAACCTCCTATAATGATAATACTATATACTGGTACCTGTGTATTATAACCTCCTATATTGATAATACTATATACTGGCACCTGGAGTATTATAACCTCCTATAATGATAATACTATATACTGGCACCCGGTGTATTATAACCTCCTATAATGATAATACTATATACTGGTGCCTGTGTATTATAACCTCCTATAATGATAATACTATATACTGGTACCCGGTGTATTATAACCTCCTATAATGATAATACTATATACAGGTACCTGTGTATTATAACCTCCTATAATGATAATACTATATACTGGTACCCGGTGTATTATAACCTCCTATAATGATAATACTATATACTGGTGCCTGTGTATTATAACCTCCTATACTGATAATACTATATACTGGTACCTGTGTATTCTAACCTCCTATAATGATAATACTATATACTGGCACCTGTGTATTATAACCTCCTATAATGATAATACTATATACTGGCACCCGGTGTATTATAACCTCCTATAATGATAATACTATATACTGGCACCTGTGTATTATAACCTCCTATAATGATAATACTATATACTGGTACCTGTGTATTATAACCTCCTATAATGATTATACTATATACTGGCACCCGGTGTATTATAACCTCCTATAATGATAATACTATATACTGGCACCTGTGTATTATAACCTCCTATAATGATAATACTATATACTGGTACCTGGTGTATTATAACCTCCTATAATGATTATACTATATACTGGTACCTGTGTATTATAACCTCCTATAATGTTTATACTATATACTGGTACCCGGTGTATTATAACCTCCTATAATGATAATACTATATACTGGTACCCGGTGTATTATAACCTCCTATAATGATAATACTATATACTGGTGCCCGGTGTATTATAACCTCCTATAATGATTATACTATATACTGGTACCTGGTGTATTATAACCTCCTATAATGATAATACTATATACTGGCGCCCGGTGTATTATAACCTCCTATAATGATTATACTATATACTGGTACCTGTGTATTATAACCTCCTATAATGATTATACTATATACTGGCACCCGGTGTATTATAACCTCCTATAATGATAATACTATATACTGGCACCTGTGTATTATAACCTCCTATAATGATAATACTATATACTGGTACCTGTGTATTATAACCTCCTATAATGTTTATACTATATACTGGTACCCGGTGTATTATAACCTCCTATAATGATAATACTATATACTGGCACCCGGTGTATTATAACCTCCTATAATGATAATACTATATACTGGTACCTGTGTATTATAACCTCCTATAATGATTATACTATATAATGGCACCGGGTGTATTATAACCTCCTATAATGATAATACTATATACTGGCACCTGTGTATTATAACCTCCTATAATGATAATACTATATACTGGTACCTGGTGTATTATAACCTCCTATAATGATAATACTATATACTGGTACCTGGTGTATTATAACCTCCTATAATGATAATACTATATACTGATACCTGTGTATTATAACCTCCTATAATGTTTATACTATATACTGGTACCCGGTGTATTATAACCTCCTATAATGATAATACTATATACTGGTGCCCGGTGTATTATAACCTCCTATAATGATTATACTATATACTGGTACCTGGTGTATTATAACCTCCTATAATGATAATACTATATACTGGCACCCGGTGTATTATAACCTCCTATAATGATAATACTATATACTGGTACCTGTGTATTATAACCTCCTATAATGATAATACTATATACTGGCACCCGGTGTATTATAACCTCCTATAATGATAATACTATATACTGGCACCTGTGTATTATAACCTCCTATAATGATAATACTATATACTGATACCTGTGTATTATAACCTCCTATAATGTTTATACTATATACTGGTACCCGGTGTATTATAACCTCCTATAATGATAATACTATATACTGGCGCCCGGTGTATTATAACCTCCTATAATGATAATACAATATACTGGTACCCGGTGTATTATAACCTCCTATAATGATAATACTATATACTGGCACCCGGTGTATTATAACCTCCTATAATGATAATACTATATACTGGCACCTGTGTATTATAACCTCCTATAATGATAATACTATATACTGGTACCCGGTGTATTATAACCTCCTATAATGATTATACTATATACAGGTACCCGGTGTATTATAACCTCCTATAATGATAATACTATATACTGGCACCCGGTGTATTATAACCTCCTATAATGATAATACTATATACTGGTACCTGTGTATTATAACCTCCTATAATGATTATACTATATACTGGTACCTGTGTATTATAACCTCCTATAATGATAATACTATATACTGGCACCCGCTGTATTATAACCTCCTATAATGATAATACTATATACTGGCACCTGTGTATTATAACCTCCTATAATGATTATACTATATACTGGTACCTGGTGTATTATAACCTCTTATAATGATAATACTATATACTGGTACCTGTGTATTATAAACTCCTATAATGATTATACTATATACTGGCACCTGTGTATTATAACCTCCTATAATGATAATACTATATACTGGCACCCAGTGTATTATAACCTCCTATAATGATTATACTATATACTGGTACCTGTGTATTATAACCTCCTATAATGATAATACTATATACTGGCACCCGCTGTATTATAACCTCCTATAATGATAATACTATATACTGGTACCTGTGTATTATAACCTCCTATAATGATAATACTATATACTGATACCTGTGTATTATAACCTCCTATAATGATAATACTATATACTGGTACCCGGTGTATTATAACCTCCTATAATGATAATACTATATACTGGCACCCGGTGTATTATAACCTCCTATAATGATTATACTATATACTGGTACCTGGTGTATTATAACCTCTTATAATGATAATACTATATACTGGCACCCGGTGTATTATAACCTCCTATAATGATAATGCTATATACTGGCACCTGTGTATTATAACCTCCTATAATGATAATACTATATACTGGTACCTGGTGTATTATAACCTCCTATAATGATAATACTATATACTGGTACCCGGTGTATTATAACCTCCTATAATGATAATACTATATACTGGCACCTGTGTATTATAACCTCCTATAATGATAATACTATATACTGGTACCTGTGTATTATAACCTCCTATAATGATAATACTATATGCTGGCACCCGGTGTATTATAACCTCCTATAATGATAATGCTATATACTGGTACCCGGTGTATTATAACCTCCTATAATGATAATACTATATACTGGTACCCGGTGTATTCTAACCTCCTATAATGATTATACTATATACAGGTACCTGTGTATTATAACCTCCTATAATGATAATACTATATACTAGCACCTGTGTATTATAACCTCCTATATTGATAATACTATATACTGGCACCCGGTGTATTATAACCTCCTATAATGATAATGCTATATACTGGCACCCGGTGTATTATAACCTCCTATAATGATAATACTATATACTGGTACCTGTGTATTATAACCTCCTATAATGATAATACTATATACTAGCACCTGTGTATTATAACCTCCTATATTGATAATACTATATACTGGCACCCGGTGTATTATAACCTCCTATAATGATAATACTATATACTGGTACCTGTGTATTATAATGTCCTATAATGATAATACTATATACTGGTACCTGTGTATTATAACCTCCTATAATGATAATACTATATACTGGCACCTGGTGTATTATAACCTCCTATAATGATAATACTATATACTGGCACCTGTGTATTATAACCTCCTATAATGATAATACTATATACTGGCACCCGGTGTATTATAACCTCCTATAATGATAATACTATATACTGGCACCTGTGTATTATAACCTCCTATAATGATAATACTATATACTGGCACCCGGTGTATTATAATGTCCTATAATGATAATACTATATACTGGCACCCGGTGTATTATAACCTCCTATAATGATAATACTATATACTGGCACCCGGTGTATTATAATGTCCTATAATGATAATACTATATACTGGCACCCGGTGTATTATAATGTCCTATAATGATAATACTATATACTGGCACCCGGTGTATTATAATGTCCTATAATGATAATACTATATACTGGCACCCGGTGTATTATAACCTCCTATAATGATAATACTATATACTGGCACCTGTGTATTATAACCTCCTATAATGATAATGCTATATACTGGCACCCGGTGTATTATAACCTCCTATAATGATAATACTATATACTGGCACCCGGTGTATTATAACCTCCTATAATGATAATACTATATACTGGCACCTGTGTATTATAACCTCCTATAATGATAATACTATATACTGGTACCTGTGTATTATAACCTCCTATAATGATAATACTATATACTGGTACCTGTGTATTATAACCTCCTATAATGATAATGCTATATACTGGTACCTGGTGTATTATAACCTCCTATAATGATAATACTATATACTGGCACCTGTGTATTATAACCTCCTATAATGATAATACTATATACTGGTACCTGTGTATTATAACCTCCTATAATGATAATACTATATACTGGTACCTGTGTATTATAACCTCCTATAATGATAATACTATATACTGGCACCCGGTGTATTATAACCTCCTATAATGATAATACTATATACTGGCACCCAGTGTATTATAATGTCCTATAATGATAATACTATATACTGGTACCTGTGTATTATAACCTCCTATAATGATAATACTATATACTGGTACCTGGTGTATTATAACCTCCTATAATGATAATACTATATACTGGCACCCGGTGTATTATAACCTCCTATAATGATAATACTATATACTGGTACCTGGTGTATTATAACCTCCTATAATGATAATACTATATACTGGCACCCGGTGTATTATAACCTCCTATAATGATAATACTATATACTGGCACCCGGTGTATTATAACCTCCTATAATGATAATACTATATACTGGCACCCAGTGTATTATAATGTCCTATAATGATAATACTACATACTGGTACCTGTGTATTATAACCTCCTATAATGATAATACTATATACTGGTACCTGGTGTATTCTAACCTCCTATAATGATAATACTATATACTGGTACCTGGTGTATTATAATGTCCTATAATGATTATACTATATACTGGTACCTGTGTATTATAACCTCCTATAATGATACTATATACTGGCACCTGTGTATTATAACCTCCTATAATGATAATACTATATACCGGCACCTGTGTATTATAACCTCCTATAATGATAATACTATATACTGGCGCCCGGTGTATTATAATGTCCTATAATGATTATACTATATACTGGCACCGGGGTATTATAACCTCCTATAATGATAATACTATATACTGGTACCTGTGTATTATAACCTCCTATAATGATAATACTATATACTGGCACCGGGGTATTATAACCTCCTATAATGATTATACTATATACTGGCACCCGGTGTATTATAACCTCCTATAATGATAATACTATATACTGGCGCCCGGTGTATTATAATGTCCTATAATGATTATACTATATACTGGTACCTGTGTATTATAACCTCCTATAATGATAATACTATATACTGGCACCTGTGTATTATAACCTCCTATAATGATAATACTATATACTGGTACCCGATGTATTATAACCTCCTATAATGATACTATATACTGGCACCTGTGTATTATAACCTCCTATAATGATACTATATACTGGTACCTGTGTATTATAACCTCCTATAATGATTATACTATATACTGGCACCTGGTATATTATAACCTCCTATAATGATAATACTATATACTGGTACCCGATGTATTATAACCTCCTATAATGATACTATATACTGGCACCTGTGTATTATAACCTCCTATAATGATACTATATACTGGTACCTGTGTATTATAACCTCCTATAATGATTATACTATATACTGGCACCTGTGTATTATAACCTCCTATAATGATAATACTATATACTGGTACCTGTGTATTATAACCTCCTATAATGATAATACTATATACTCGCACCTGTGTATTATAACCTCCTATAATGATAATACTATATACTGGTACCTGTGTATTATAACCTCCTATAATGATAATACTATATACTGGCACCCGGTGTATTATAACCTCCTATAATGATAATACTATATACTGGCACCCGGTGTATTATAACCTCCTATAATGATAATACTATATACTGGTACCTGGTGTATTATAACCTCCTATAATGATAATACTATATACTGGTACCTGTGTATTATAACCTCCTATAATGATAATACTATATACTGGTACCTGGTGTATTATAACCTCCTATAATGATAATACTATATACTGGCACCCGGTGTATTATAACCTCCTATAATGATAATACTATATACTGGTACCTGGTGTATTATAACCTCCTATAATGATAATACTATATACTGGCACCCGGTGTATTATAACCTCCTATAATGATAATACTATATACTGGTACCTGGTGTATTATAACCTCCTATAATGATAATACTATATACTGGTACCTGGTGTATTATAACCTCCTATAATGATAATACTATATACTGGTACCTGTGTATTATAATCTCCTATAATGATAATACTATATACTGGTACCCGGTGTATTATAATGTCCTATAATGATTATACTATAGACTGGTACCTGTGTATTATAACCTCCTATAATGATACTATATACTGGCACCTGTGTATTATAACCTCCTATAATGATAATACTATATACCGGCACCTGTGTATTATAACCTCCTATAATGATAATACTATATACTGGCGCCCGGTGTATTATAATGTCCTATAATGATTATACTATATACTGGCACCGGGGTATTATAACCTCCTATAATGATAATACTATATACTGGCGCCCGGTGTATTATAATGTCCTATAATGATTATACTATATACTGGTACCTGTGTATTATAACCTCCTATAATGATAATACTATATACTGGTACCTGTGTATTATAACCTCCTATAATGATAATACTATATACTGGTACCTGTGTATTATAATCTCCTATAATGATAATACTATATACTGGTACCCGGTGTATTATAATGTCCTATAATTATTATACTATATACTGGTACCTGTGTATTATAACCTCCTATAATGATACTATATACTGGCACCTGTGTATTATAACCTCCTATAATGATAATACTATATACCGGCACCTGTGTATTATAACCTCCTATAATGATAATACTATATACTGGCGCCCGGTGTATTATAATGTCCTATAATGATTATACTATATACTGGCACCGGGGTATTATAACCTCCTATAATGATAATACTATATACTGGTACCTGTGTATTATAACCTCCTATAATGATAATACTATATACTGGCGCCCGGTGTATTATAATGTCCTATAATGATTATACTATAGACTGGTACCTGTGTATTATAACCTCCTATAATGATACTATATACTGGCACCTGTGTATTATAACCTCCTATAATGATAATACTATATACCGGCACCTGTGTATTATAACCTCCTATAATGATAATACTATATACTGGCGCCCGGTGTATTATAATGTCCTATAATGATTATACTATATACTGGCACCGGGGTATTATAACCTCCTATAATGATAATACTATATACTGGCACCTGTGTATATAACCTCCTATAATGATAATACTATATACTGGTACCTGTGTATTATAACCTCCTATAATGATAATACTATATACTGGTACCTGTGTATTATAATCTCCTATAATGATAATACTATATACTGGTACCCGGTGTATTATAATGTCCTATAATGATTATACTATATACTGGTACCTGTGTATTATAACCTCCTATAATGATACTATATACTGGCACCTGTGTATTATAACCTCCTATAATGATAATACTATATACCGGCACCTGTGTATTATAACCTCCTATAATGATAATACTATATACTGGCGCCCGGTGTATTATAATGTCCTATAATGATTATACTATATACTGGCACCGGGGTATTATAACCTCCTATAATGATAATACTATATACTGGTACCTGTGTATTATAACCTCCTATAATGATAATACTATATACTGGCGCCCGGTGTATTATAATGTCCTATAATGATTATACTATATACTGGTACCTGTGTATTATAACCTCCTATAATGATAATACTATATACTGGTACCTGTGTATTATAATGTCCTATAATGATAATACTATATACTGGCACCTGTGTATTATAACCTCCTATAATGATAATACTATATACTGGTACCCGATGTATTATAACCTCCTATAATGATACTATATACTGGCACCTGTGTATTATAACCTCCTATAATGATACTATATACTGGTACCTGTGTATTATAACCTCCTATAATGATTATACTATATACTGGCACCTGTGTATTATAACCTCCTATAATGATAATACTATATACTGGTACCTGTGTATTATAACCTCCTATAATGATAATACTATATACTCGCACCTGTGTATTATAACCTCCTATAATGATTATACTATATACTGGCACCCGGTGTATTATAACCTCCTATAATGATTATACTATATACTGGCACCCGGTGTATTATAACCTCCTATAATGATAATACTATATACTGGCGCCCGGTGTATTATAACCTCCTATAATGATAATACTATATACTGGTACCTGTGTATTATAACCTCCTATAATGATAATACTATATACTGGTACCTGTGTATTATAACCTCCTATAATGATAATACTATATACTGGTACCTGTGTATTATAACCTCCTATAATGATAATACTATATACTGGCACCTGTGTATTATAACCTCCTATAATGATTATACTATATACTGGTACCTGTGTATTATAACCTCCTATAATGATAATACTTTATACTGGCACCTGTGTATTATTATCACCTCCTATAATGATAATACTATATACTGGCACCCGGTGTATTATAACCTCCTATAATGATAATACTATATACTGGTACCTGTGTATTATAACCTCCTATAATGATAATACTATATACTGGCACCTGTGTATTATAACCTCCTATAATGATAATACTATATACTGGCACCCGGTGTATTATAACCTCCTATAATGATAATACTTTATACTGGCACCTGTGTATTATAACCTCCTATAATGATAATACTATATACTGGCACCCGGTGTATTATAACCTCCTATAATGATAATACTATATACTGACGCCCGGTGTATTATAACCTCCTATAATGATTAGACTATATACTGGCACCCGGTGTATTATAACCTCCAATAATGATAATACTATATACTGGTACCTGTGTATTATAACCTCCTATAATGATAATACTATATACTGACGCCCGGTGTATTATAACCGCCTATAATGATAATACTATATACTGGCACCCGGTGTATTATAACCTCCAATAATGATAATACTATATACTGGTACCTGTGTATTATAACCTCCTATAATGATAATACTATACACTGGCACCCGGTGTTTTATAACCTCCTATACTGATAATACTATATACTGGCACCTGTGTATTATAACCTCCTATAATGATAATACTATATACTTGTACCCAGTGTATTATAACCTCCTATAATGATAATACTATATACTGGCGCCCGGTGTATTATAATGTCCTATAATGATAATACTATATACAGGCACCCGGTGTATTATAACCTCCTATAATGATAATACTATATACTGGCACCTGTGTATTATAACCTCCTATAATGATAATACTATATACTGGCACCCGGTGTATTATAACCTCCTATAATGATAATACTATATACTGGTACCTGTGTATTATAACCTCCTATAATGATAGTACTATATACTGGCACCTGTGTATTATAACCTCCTATAATGATAATACTATATACTGGCACCCGGTGTATTATAACCTCCTATAATGATAATACTATATACTGGCACCCGGTGTATTATAACCTCCTATAATGATAATACTATATACTGGCACCCGGTGTATTATAACCTCCTATAATGATAGTACTATATACTGGCACCTGTGTACTATAACCTCCTATAATGATAATACTATATACTGGCACCTGTGTATTATAAGCTCCTCTGCAGTGGTCCCGCCTACATCAGCTCCTCAACACTGGCTCCGGTTACATCAGCTCCTCAGCACTGGCCCCGGCTACATCAGCTCCTCAGCACTGGCCCCGGCTACATCTGCTCCTCAGCACTGGCCCCAGCTTCATTAGCTCCTCAGCATTGGCCCCGGCTACATCAGCTCCTGAGCACTGGCCCCGGCTTCATTAGCTCCTCAGCATTGGCCCCGGCTACATTAGCTCCTCAGCGCTGGCCCCGGCTACATCAGCTCCTCAGCGCTGGCCCCGGCCACATCAGCTCCACAGCGCTGGCACCGACCGCATCAGCTCCTCAACGCTGGCACCGGCCACATCAGCTCCTCAGCGCTGGCACCGGCCACATCAGCTCCTCAGCGCTGGCACCGGCCACATCAGCTCCTCAGCGCTGGCACCGGCCACATCAGCTCCTCAGCGCTGGCACCGGCCACATCAGCTCCTCAGCGCTGGCACCGGCCACATCAGCTCCTCACACTGGCACCGGCCACATCAGCTCCTCACACTGGCACCGGCCACATCAGCTCCTCACACTGGCACCGGCCACATCAGCTCCTCAGCTCTGGCATCGGCCACATCAGCTCCTCAGCACTGGTACCTGCCACATCAGCACTGGCGCCTGCCACATCAGCTCCACAGCGCTGGCACCTGCCACATCAGCTCCACAGCGCTGGCACCGGCCACATCAGCGCCACAGCGCTGGCACCGGTTACATCAGCTGCTCAGCACTGGCAACGGCCACATCAGCTCCTCAGCTCTGGCATCGGCCACATCAGCTCCTCAGCACTGGTACCTGCCACATCAGCACTGGCGCCTGCCACATCAGCTCCACAGCGCTGGCACCTGCCACATCAGCTCCTCAGCGCTGGCACCGGCCACATCAGCTCCTCAGCACTGGCCCCGGTTACATCAGCTGCTCAGCACTGGCAACGGCCACATCAGCTGCTCTTTCTTCAGTTGTATATACAGAGCTAAAGAACCCATTTAGTAACTCTGCCTTCTCTTGATACCCTGTGACCAACTCCCCATTACCACTATCTAAGGGTCCTACATGTTCAGACCTTGGATTTTTTGCATATATATTCTCGAAGAATATTTTGGGATTTGTTTTACTATCCTTGGCCACCTGCCTTTCATTTTGTATTTTTACAGATTTTATTAAGCTCTTTGTATTTTACAAACGCTGCCCTTTTTTTGTCATGTACTGCCCTTTTTACAGAAGGTGTAAGCCATGTGGGATTTAATTTTTGTCGTTTAATACATTAATTATAGTGCAAAATTTATTCCTATAGGTAACAAGTATACTCAGTATTAGGATTCCATAGGTTATAATATTTCAATATTTCAAGTGCCCCCTCACTGTCAGTTCTCCTCCTGTTAGTTATATGTTTATGTTGCCCCCTCACTGTCAGTTCTCCTCCTGTTAGTTATATGTTTATGTTGCCCCCTCACTGTCAGTTCTCCTCCTGTTAGTTATATTTTTATGTTGCCCCCTCACTGTCAGTTCTCCTCCTGTTAGTTATATGTTTATGTGGCCCCCTCACTGTCAGTTCTCCTCCTGTTAGTTATATTTCTATGTTGCCCTCTCACTGTCAGTTCTCCTCCTGTTAGTTATATGTTTATGTTGCCCCCTCACTGTCAGTTCTCCTCCTGTTAGTTATATTTTTATGTTGCCCCCTCACTGTCAGTTCTCCTCCTGTTAGTTATATTTTTATGTTGCCCCCTCACTGTCAGTTCTCCTCCTGTTAGTTATATTTTTATGTTGCCCCCTCACTGTCAGTTCTCCTCCTGTTAGTTATATTTTTATGTTGCCCCCTCACTGTCAGTTCTCCTCCTGTTAGTTATATTTTTATGTTGCCCCCTCACTGTCAGTTCTCCTCCTGTTAGTTATATTTCTATGTTGCCCCCTCACTGTCAGTTCTCCTCCTGTTAGTTATATTTCTATGTTGCCCCCTCACTGTCAGTCCTCCTCCTGTTAGTTATATTTTTATGTTGCCCCCTCACTGTCAGTTCTCCTCCTGTTAGTTATATTTCTATGTTGCCCCCTCACTGTCAGTTCTCCTCCTGTTAGTTATATGTTTATGTTGCCCCCTCACTGTCAGTTCTCCTCCTGTTAGTTATATTTTTATGTTGCCCCCTCACTGTCAGTTCTCCTCCTGTGTTATATTTTTATGTTGCCCCCTCACTGTCAGTTCTCCTCCTGTTAGTTATATTTTTATGTTGCCCCCTCACTGTCAGTTCTCCTCCTGTTAGTTATATTTTTATGTTGCCCCCTCACTGTCAGTTCTGCTCCTGTTAGTTATATTTTTATGTTGCCCCCTCACTGTCAGTTCTCCTCCTGTTAGTTATATTTTTATGTTGCCCCCTCACTGTCAGTTCTCCTCCTGTTAGTTATATTTCTATGTTGCCCCCTCACTGTCAGTCCTCCTCCTGTTAGTTATATTTCTATGTTGCCCCTCACTGTCAGTTCTCCTCCTGTTAGTTATATTTTTATGTTGCCCCCTCACTGTCAGTTCTCCTCCTGTTAGTTATATGTTTATGTTGCCCCCTCACTGTCAGTTCTCCTCCTGTTAGTTATATTTCTATGTTGCCCCCTCACTGTCAGTCCTCCTCCTGTTAGTTATATTTCTATGTTGCCCCCTCACTGTCAGTCCTCCTCCTGTTAGTTATATTTTTATGTTGCCCCCTTACTGTCAGTCCTCCTCCTGTTAGTTATATTTCTATGTTGCCCCTCACTGTCAGTTCTCCTCCTGTTAGTTATATTTTTATGTTGCCCCCTCACTGTCAGTTCTCCTCCTGTTAGTTATATTTTTATGTTGCCCCCTCACTGTCAGTTCTCCTCCTGTTAGTTATATTTTTATGTTGCCCCCTCACTGTCAGTTCTCCTCCTGTTAGTTATATTTTTATGTTGCCCCCTCACTGTCAGTTCTCCTCCTGTTAGTTATATTTTTATGTTGCCCCCTCACTGTCAGTTCTCCTCCTGTTAGTTATATTTTTATGTTGCCCCCTCACTGTCAGTTCTCCTCCTGTTAGTTATATTTCTATGTTGCCCCCTCACTGTCAGTCCTCCTCCTGTTAGTTATATTTCTATGTTGCCCCCTCACTGTCAGTTCTCCTCCTGTTAGTTATATTTTTATGTTGCCCCCTTACTGTCAGTCCTCCTCCTGTTAGTTATATTTCTATGTTGCCCCTCACTGTCAGTTCTCCTCCTGTTAGTTATATTTTTATGTTGCCCCCTCACTGTCAGTTCTCCTCCTGTTAGTTATATGTTTATGTTGCCCCCTCACTGTCAGTTCTCCTCCTGTTAGTTATATTTTTATGTTGCCCCCTCACTGTCAGTTCTCCTCCTGTTAGTTATATTTTTATGTTGCCCCCTCACTGTCAGTTCTCCTCCTGTTAGTTATATTTTTATGTTGCCCCCTCACTGTCAGTTCTCCTCCTGTTAGTTATATTTTTATGTTGCCCCTTCACTGTCAGTTCTCCTCCTGTTAGTTATATTTTTATGTTGCCCCCTCACTGTCAGTTCTCCTCCTGTTAGTTATATTTCTATGTTGCCCCCTCACTGTCAGTCCTCCTCCTGTTAGTTATATTTTTATGTTGCCCCCTCACTGTCAGTTCTCCTCCTGTTAGTTATATTTCTATGTTGCCCCCTCACTGTCAGTTCTCCTCCTGTTAGTTATATTTTTATGTTGCCCCCTTACTGTCAGTTCTCCTCCTGTTAGTTATATTTCTATGTTGCCCCCTCACTGTCAGTCCTCCTCCTGTTAGTTATATTTCTATGTTGCCCCTCACTGTCAGTTCTCCTCCTGTTAGTTATATTTTTATGTTGCCCCCTCACTGTCAGTTCTCCTCCTGTTAGTTATATTTCTATGTTGCCCACTCACTGTCAGTCTTCCTCCTGTTAGTTATATTTCTATGTTGCCCCCTCACTGTCAGTTCTTCTTATGTTAGTTATATTTCTATGTTGCCCCCTCACTGTCAGTTCTCCTCCTGTTAGTTATATTTCTATGTTGCCCCCTCACTGTCAGTTCTCCTCCTGTTAGATATATTTCTATGTTGCCCCCTCACTGTCAGTTCTTCTTATGTTAGTTATATTTCTATGTTGCCCCCTCGCTGTCAGTTCTCCTCCTGTTAGTTATATTTTTATGTTGCCCCCTCACTGTCAGTTCTCCTCCTGTTAGTTATATTTTGATGTTGCCCCCTCACTGTTACTTCTCCTCCTGTTAGTTATATTTCTATGTTGCCCCCTCACTGTCAGTTCTCCTCCTGTTAGTTATATTTCTATGTTGTCCCCTCACTGTCAGTTCTCCTCCAGTTAGTTATATTTCTATGTTGCCCCTTCACTGTCAGTTCTCCTCCTGTTAGTTATATTTTGATGTTGCCCCCTCACTGTTACTTCTCCTCCTGTTAGTTATATTTCTATGTTGCCCCCTCACTGTCAGTCCTCCTCCTGTTAGTTATATTTCTATGTTGCCCCTTCACTGTCAGTTCTCCTCCTGTTAGTTATATGTTTATGTTGCCCCCTCACTGTCAGTTCTCCTCCTGTTATTTATATTTCTATGTTGCCCCCTCACTGTCAGTTCTCCTCCTGTTAGTTATATTTCTATGTTGCCCCCTCACGGTCAGTTCTCCTCCTGTTAGTTATATTTCTATGTTGCCCCCTCACTGTCAGTTCTCCTCCTGTTAGTTATATTTCTATGTTGCCCCCTCACGGTCAGTTCTCCTCCTGTTAGTTATATTTCTATGTTGCCCCTTCACTGTCAGTTCTCCTCCTGTTAGTTATATTTTGATGTTGCCCCCTCACTGTTACTTCTCCTCCTGTTAGTTATATTTCTATGTTGCACGCTCACTGTCAGTTCTCCTCCTGTTAGTTATATTTCTATGTTGCCCCCTCACTGTCAGTCCTCCTTCTGTTAGTTATATTTCTATGTTGCCCCTTCACTGTCAGTTCTCCTCCTGTTAGTTATATTTGATGTTTCCCCCTCACTGTCAGTTCTCCTCCTGTTAGTTATATTTTTATGTTGCC